>NW_017096764.1:0-28104 GCF_001412225.1 Nicrophorus vespilloides
AATATTTTAATAATTATTGAAGCAATTTAGAATAATACGTGATATTGTGACATAATTTATGCATACTTTACAAAATAAATTGTGACACATATTTCTGAAATTTTCATTCAATGCCGCTTCTCAGCTCCTAAGTAATCGAAGCGCAAAGGCATTGAAAATACAATATGATTATCAGAAGCAGATATTATTTCTGTTTCTAAAAAAACTGGAGNAAAGCTATTAATTTAATTGTTACATTTATTCAAATACAATACAAGCTTAGAGCTTGAATATCGACTTGAATAGAAATTGCAATGATCAATTATTATTATTGCTTATTATAAAACCTATAGCACTTTTTCTGCGTTTCAATAAAATTCGAACCCTGTTGAGTATATTTATTGAATATAACAAAAATAAAATAGGATATTGTNNCATAGAAATATTTATTTATTTTTATGGACATCTTCAAAACATTTGATACACAGTGTCGGTTGATTATAACAGTGTGCGCAATATGAAACTACTATTTTTGCTTTTTAGCGGCAGTTTCATGAAAATTTCAATATTTTTCCCACAATTAAATTCTTATAAATTGCTTCAATATCATTAAAAAATGTATAAGAAAAATTTAAACGTTTATTTGTTTATATTTGACGTTTCTCTCAGTCCATAGGCGTCCACGAAATTTTTTTTGTGTTAATCAATATATTTTATATTTAATAAAAGTTTATAATTACTAAATTACATCTTAAGGCTGCCATGCAACAAATGACAGTTGATAGTTGTTAAAGACACTACTAATATCAACAAAAATGACGTAAGGTATCTATGCAACCAATGACAGTTGCTAATGACGCTGTTTTGTCAAGAACTTTATGTCAATTATTAAAAATTGAAGGTTATAAGCTAAAAAGCTACCTAAGTTAAGAACTTGAATATATTAAATATTATGTTATTTCTTAGTTTATTCATTGAATAAGTGAAAATTTCGATATTAAGTTGATATTAGTATTTAGGAATGAAGGTGATTTTTGGTGAATGTTGAGTGTGTTTGAGCAGGAATGCAAAGTGGGCGGTGGTCAGTGAGGGGGTTGGAGGAGGCGACAGAGTTCTGCGGCGTTTAATTGAGTGAGTTGTGTTCTTGCGAGTGCGAGTAAATAATAATTAATAGCGCCCACATGTCGCTTTGTACCGTTTAATGTAGATACAAATATCTGCTGAATGTATAACATGAAATATACACACACGACGTATTAACAATAATAGATAGAGATGGAAGCAGTTTGCAGCAGCAATTGCAGCAGGATAAGTTTTGCGAGAGAGTGAGAGAGATATACGCAGAGGGACACGTACGTGGCATACGTAGAAGTGCACATGCACACATAGATCTCGTGTATGTAGTCATAGTTGGAGTTGTGGAGAATAGTTCTGAATGTAGCCCAAATACTAATGTCCAAAATAGGCTTGCACACGTGCGCACTTGTTATGGCAACGACGTGGAGAAATTCCCATAATCTATTAATGACCGCCGTATATTATTGACGTCGATGTATAATGAATCTTCCCAGAAGAAATATAATTAAAAGATACATGGATTTATGGAAAGTCCTTCGCTGGAATAAACTTCGTTATTTATATCTCGCAACCAGTAATGCCGCTGCTGCCGTGCACTTATACAGCCCGACCATAAAGTCCATCATCCCGTAAATTTATTCCTTCCATCATCGCTGCTACTACAACAGCAACAGCAGAAGAAGCAAAAGCCACGCACACATCGATCGACTAGTAGAAGAAGTCGTCGATGATGATGATGAGGATGAATGATGAAGAATACAACTGCAAATATAACAATTTCAATTAAATCCAAGAACACGAAGATGATGGTGATGGTACGTAACAATAATGCGGCTCATAATTGTGCTCAACCACACTCATACATCGTCTCCAACGTTCATTCAGGTGAGCGAATTACGAAATCCCCGGCGAGAGGATGAGAGGAACACCTGTTACCTCTCTACGTTTCTTCAATCAATCTGCTCTTTCGTCCGCTCGCTCGCTTATTTATCTAACGACAATGGCTTTGCATTCCTTGCGCCAAATGCGCAATCATGCGCAGGCACTGGTATTAAAATTTACTAACATCACATACATCACAAGATTAAATCATCATAAGCATCAAATATCATAAGTTGTCACAAACGTCAAACTTCTTTAATGTCAAACATCACCAGTATCAGGCATCATATGAATCAACCAACAAAATCATTATATATTGTAAGAATAAACAATTACAAGCATCAAACATCAAGAATCAACCATCAAAAGCATTAAAATTCACTAACATTAAACATCACAAGAATCAACCATCATAATCATCATTAAATACCAGATTCAAATATAAATCACCTCAAAAATCAATAGTATCTCAAAGATTATCAGAAAATCACTTTAACATCAAAATAATAAATAATAATAAACTCAACCATGAATTTATGTGTCATTTCTTCGATGCCTTCCGAGAGTTACGAAAACGAAGAACTATTCACAAATCTTAACCTAACATATGCACAATTGAATTGTAAATTTTCATCAAAACAAAAGAATTATTAGAAGCCGTGAAATGAAAATTTAATTAGAAAAAGTTTAAATTTTATATTTGTCTATATACAGTCTAAACTAAACTAAAACTTAGTAGAATCTGCGAATTTGACTGTCAAATGTCAAAAAGCATAGAAGAACTATGTACAATAGATGGCGCACATTCGAACTATGACCTTAACATGGACACTGTTCAATTGTAAATACCTTCATATTAATTAACCGACCTTTTAGTTCTCACCAAGCACGCCTCATTCTTAACAACAAACGAATGACATTTAAATTCAGTCACAAATGACAGTTGCTAAGGACACACCTCACATTTGTTCCTAATATGACAGTTGCTAAGGACGCTTTACCTTTAGTTGTTCTAGACAATTGACAACATTTTGTTTCCAAATTGCAGTTGTTAAAGACGCCATCTATTCAATGTTGAATAAACGAGAATATGTTTTGCGATCTGTGAGGGAAGAATTTGCAATTTTCCGAAGGCGAGAACGCCTCCTTCTTTCCAGTCTTTCGCTTACTTTTTGCTCCTCGTCATCGTCTCGTTATCGTTCCTGTACATTACACTGGGTAATTGAAATGGTAATAATACAAGAAGCGACGGAACACCCTCTTAGTGTACGCCAGGGCGTACGATAATTAATCGCGCATATAATAAATATTGTTTCGGTGTATCTGGATGTGTATAATTGCCTGGCTTGTACCAGTAGCTAGCTAGTGATAGTTGTCTTCTCTCTCTCTCTCACTCACTCTCACTTACTCTATCTCTATCTCTCTTTGTCCCACAGTTCATCTGCAGAACTTGTATCTAATAGTGGTAGTAGTAGTAGTAGTTTGGCTATGTGTGTGCTCTACAGTTGGTAGGACTTGGTTTAGTGCTGCCCATTATGGATGTGCAGTGGCTGAGGCTTATGTTTATCGCGGTTACTATCCCTGCTAGCAGCAGCAGTAAGCTTGTTTCCGACTTGACTTACTATGTGTGTTCAACCGTCCATTTGATTACTTTGATATGTTGCGCCGCTGCTGCTTCGCTTTACTTCTTCCTCCTCCTCCTCCTCCTTTGCGTCCTCGCCTCATCGCCAGACGATCGCTCGAAAAAGAAACCGGACTTCGTTTCTAATCAACTTCTAAATCGTCGGATTATGATAAACCGCATCCTCGAATTCGCCGACTATCTCTCTCGCCGATCCGTAATTCTTCTCCACACTAAAAGCGGAATTGAAATGTTCTCAGTCCTTCTTACGTTTATTAATTAAAGCCCCTTCGTTATCGATCGAACACACACACACATTTTTTTGTTTTTTCATTTACTGTCAATTTATTTAAGCGTTGGCAACAAAATGACAATTCTAGAACAATTGAGGTTAAGTATGCAAATATGAAGAAGAAGAAGAAAAAAAACTCGCCAATCGATAAAAACCTTTTGCAGTTTTCCTAATAATCTTAAATTTACAGCAATACCACTCATGTAACGGATAACGGCTTAACATATGCATAATGATTGATAAGAAACGAGACGATCAAGTGGTTTATGATCGAATACAGACAGAAATTAACGGCGCACGACAGATTTGCGATGCTCACAAAACCAACGGAATTTTCCAGTTTTCCCAATAACCGATCTTACTTATATTTATTACATCTTAAGAACTATAAAAATATTAATTTAATTTGTAATTTTATTAGAAATCAACCATCATCTAACTGTCAAAACTGACAAATAAAACTTTACTTAACTGTCAAATCTGACATAAGAAATCTGTCAACTGTCAAATTTTATATTTGATATATATTTTAACTATGATAAAATGTATGTAAATTATTTGAAAAGAATTTTAATAAAAAAAAAAAGTAAAATCTGCGGAAGCACAAATCCGCTGTATTTTGTCAAGATAATGTATTGAAGAGAAACCCTTTCATCTATTCCACATTTGATGCAATTATGAATAACCATTGCGCCATTCATCTATGCTACCTGAACTTGTACACTAATATCCTTCACAACACTAAGTATCAGCTCAATTTCTTCGTCCTCGTATTATTTTCAGTCGGTCTCCTTTCATCCCCCGTTTGCACCAAAGAGAGTGTATAATCCTTGGGACAGACCGCAAATCTCTTGTCCATTTTTTTCGTTCATCCTCGGATTCCGTTTCAGAGGCCGCCGCCGCCGCCTACTGCTTTTCTGAGATAACGCCCAGCAGATCATACACAAATCGAATTGTTTTCAAAACAACAACAATTATACCCAGATAATCCTGTCTAATCCACACAAATACAAATTCCTGCTACGAACCGACCGACCGAAATAGGATACAACACAATAATTATGTTATATAAGAAAAAAGGATTATTCGCATTCACGCAAAGATTACTGAAATGAGCAAAACGTATGATGAATTCTCAGAACAAAATTTCTACCACAATCATAATGTTTATTCGATTCTAATAAATTTAATTAATTATGAAATAATTAATGAATTTTCCTCAATTTTCTGTATGTAAAACAAGAAACTTTCCAATATGCAGATATGAATTTCGACAATGTTAAACGTAATGGATATTGTGAAAAGTGTCTTCCAGAAGTTTCCATTGTGAGGTAATCACGATGTACTTAACGTCCATTTATTTCTGTGTTCCGTTAGGTGGGTGTATGTGTTGGTAATAACAGGAAGAATTACAGTCGAGCGAATGAATGAGTTGTGTAAGATGCAAAACGGATGAAAGAGAGAGAGAGACAAAAAAAGCATAATGATTGAGAGAAAGAGAGAAAGAGAATGAGGAGTAGGAGGGCAGAGAGCAATTAAACGGGGGAATAATAAATGTAGGCTCGGTTTTAATTATTTTAATTATATGCACGTCGGACGGGGAAACGAAGTTGGCTGAGGTGGATGAAGAGGTGGAGTGAGGCTCGGGTAAAGAATGGAAGTAGCTGGCATAAAATAAATCCTAGTTGCAGCAGCGCACAGAGGAGGAGGAGAAAGAGGACGACGACTACTACTACTGTTACATCTTCATTTGCAAACATTGCTTAGGAGATATATCATCCCGTTCTACTTTCGTTTGATAAATTTATGCAAAACAGAGAAGAGAAAGAGAGAGAGAGCTCAGTGGTATTATATAGAGAAAGAGAGAGAGTGAGTGAGAGATACGCATCGCTCGGATTTGCGAAACAATGAGCGGCGGAGGTAATGTATTCCGAAGATGTTTGGAATAATTCGCAGCGAATCAAAAGATCCATATTAATTTCGAATATTCCCGCGCTCCCCGACGAAATTCCCCGGTTTTCAACGCGCACCCAAAGGAATCCGCAACCGACATTCCATCAAAACTTCAATCGAATCCGATCAATTTTGAAGAAATTAGTTAGGAGTACTCCGAGGATCTATTCTATGTCCGATGATATTAGTATATCTAAATTGACTTAAAAACCATTGTTTATTCATAAAAAAAAATAACTTACTTATTAATAGTTTTCTTAGCGTAAAATAGGAATACCCCAAGGATCGATTCTTTGTCTCACAAGTTTCGAATAGTTGCAAATCAAAAGATCAATCAATTAAATCGAATTTTAGAGAAATTAAAACGAAGAAATTGGTTAGGAGTACTCCGAGGATCTATTCTATGTCCGATGATATTAGTATATCAAAATTTAATTGAAAACCATTGCTTATTCATAAAAAAAAAAACTTACTTATTAATAGTTTTCTTAGCGTAAAATAGGAATACTCCAAGGATCGATACTTTGTCTCACAAGTTTCGAATAGCAGCAAATCAAAAGATCAACTTCAATCGAATCGAATCAATTTTGGAGAAATTCAAACGAAGAAATTAGTTTTTCCAACAAACAATTGGAGTACCACGAGGATCTATTCTTTTCCGATGATATTAGTATACCAAAATTGAATTGAAAACCATTGCTTATTCATAAAAAAAAATAACTTACTTATTAATAGTTTTCTTAGCGTAAAATAGGAATACCCCAAGGATCGATTCTTTGTCTCACAAGTTACGAATAGTAGCAAATCAAAAGATCAACTTCAATCGAATTGAATCAATTTTGGAGAAATTCAAACGAAGAAGTTAGTTTTTCCAACAATCAATTGGAGTACCCCGAGGATCTATTCTTTGTCCGACGATATTAGTATATCAAAATTGAATTGAAACGCATTTCTTATTCATAAAAAAAATAACTCAAGGATTGATTCTTTGTCTCATAGCATCAAATCAAAAAACTAACTTCAATCGAATCGATCTTCCCTTATTTTTTTGTTTGTTTGTTTTTTCGAATAGGAAACAATCCAACAACCCTCGAATCAAACGAACGCTTGATCTTTTCAGATATTAATTAATGATACTAAGAACTTTCCGTGTATTCCTCCTACTCCCATCAATCCATCCATCCAACCATCGTTGTGAGTCGTAATCAGTGTCAATCAATACATAATACAAAAAACGAACGAGGAATATAAAAAAAAAACCGAGGACTGTGACATTGACAGGCACAGGTTTGATAATGCTGACGTGTATTGCACAAACTCGTAGGGGGTGGAATGACGACGACGGCAATACTAAAAAAAAACAGGGTTATTCTTATACATGCAATATAATACAATACACAATGCCTTTTTCTCTCTCTCTTTCTCACTCACATTGTTCGTGATTTTCTATCTTTCTCTTTGTACATATGTATGCACACACAACAACTACGGTATATATATTTATGCGAGGATTGAAAACTTTTATTGGGGCGAAAATGTAAAATGCATCGCGACGCGAAAATTACTTTTCCGGATATTTATGTGTCTCACTTCTTCGCGCCGCGCGCAAAAACAGAATTTACGCTCCTCCATCTCCTACGGTTTCGCCTTCTATCTTGAAATTATTACGACATAAACTCGAAAGCGCCTTCAGTTTTACACTGAACTAATACGAACAACAACAAAAAAAAAACCTAAAACAATCCTCGCATTTTCTTATATAATCTACACTAAATCACTTGAAACTATATCTTTTTCTTCAGCAATTGTAATTCAATTGAATATAATAATAATCTGAAATATAGAAAGAAAGGAAATGAAGCATTTTCGAAAGCGATATTGAATTATGCAATTATGTAAACGTATTCTGAAACAGGATCACGTATTCAGCTGCATATTACATATTTCGAGTAAAACGCTTCCAAATTTTAATATAATATAATTCTATTCAGAAACAAATCGAAAGAGGAGGAAGCATTTACATTTATACGATTTCCTAAAGATGCAACGGAGCGATATTTAGAATGCAAATATGTGTCGTAAAGATGAATGCATTTGGAATCGCTTTGATTCCGTTTCCAACAGTCACAATCTATGTTTTTTTCTTTCTTGTATATGCATTAAATTCAAAATACAAAAGAATAAACCTTGACCTAAACGCATTCACTTTAATGTTAATTTACTTTTTGTTTTATAAGAATCTATAAACATATTAAAAATGCATGTAACTTTGATTTAAAAAAAAAAATGTAGATTTGTAATGCGATTTAAATTTTAATATACGTTGAAAAATTGAAAACAAAAAATATGGAAATTTACAAAATTATCAAAATAAAAATCAAATGTAGACTGTAGTCGTAATGTATTTCTAAACAGATGTTAATTAATGTTAATTATCAAATTAAATCGTTTTTGATAAGTTTAGATTATAGAATTTCCTATAAAACTTTGAAAACTTTAAATTATCAAATAGAAAATCTATCATAAAATCACTGTTAATTATATTACGAAATACATTTTCATCAATCAATTTTGAAAAAAAAAATCAAGTTATCAAACAACGATTTTCAAGTATTTTTCAAATGTTTATTATTTGATGTACCCCAAGGATCTATTCCTTTTCCATTGATTTCAGTATATTAAACAAACGTAACTTCAAAACCATTGCTTATTCATGAAAACCATCTTTCCTATAGTTTCCCAAGTGTAAAATTGGAGTACCGCAAGGATCTTATAATAAGAAAAGTATATGAATTATTTATAGAAATGTTGATTTTTTGTGTTAATTATTAAATTAATTTTGAAAAACAATTCAAGTGTTCAAACAAAAGAAATCAATATTTTTTATAAATAAACATTGGAGTACTTCAAGGATCTATTCTTTGTCCAATTATTTTAGTATATCAAACTAGACTTGAAAACGTAACGTAATGTAATAAATACTAACTGGATTATGTATAATTTCTACAGTTTTTAAGAGTTAACTTGGATTACCACAAGGATCAATTCTTTGTCCCATAGTTTCGTATACGAAACGAGAACAGATTATTTATAGAAATAACTTGTTGATCCTTGTATTTCCTTTTCGAAATTGATTATTTCTTCTCATTTTACAATGAACACATTTCTTCGATAGATGCAAAATCTGCTTCGAGATGAACCACTAAACCTTTCAACTCGAACACACATTCGTATCTTTATTTTTTTCCTTCAATTTTTTTTTCTCCTCGTTCGTCTGTTCTTCCCTGTGTTCATTATTTCGTTTCGGCCGTCGGAGGCGCTGGGCGTGCGAAAGGAACGGTAATTAATTCCGATTATATTAGGAGGCTGTCTGGAAAGTGAAATGTGCGCATTGTTTTTCGGCGGAGTTTTTAAAATTCCGCGAGTTTCTCTTTCCTTCTCTCTCTCACTCTGTGTCTTCTACATTTAATCTATATAATTTTCTCTCTTTCACAATTTCTCTCTTGTTCTTCTGTGTGTATTTAGGGAAAAATAGACGGCGGCTCACAATGGGGGCCGAAAAAGCGGGATTTCTCTCTTTCTCTCTCTCGCATTCAAATGTCTTGCGAGCGCGATGATTGAAATAGATTGAAAAAGAATGCGCATTAAATTCCCCACGTAAATGAGTTACAAAATAATTGAAAAGGAACATCGAGAGAGCGACGTCGATGCGAATGTACAAGGAAAGGAAACGCAAACGGATTTCCGTCTCTTTCGTTCTCGCGAAGAGGACAAAGATCTTCTTCTAGAAAGAGACCAATTTATATTTATATACATATATATATAAATACAAGCGCGTGTTCTTTCTCCTCTCCCCTTCTCACCGTTTGCGCGCTCTTTTTTTTTTTTCGCTTCGTTCGTTTGTTTGTTCGTCTCCTCTCTTCTTTCCTCGAATGCAAAACGTTGCGCGCTTGCTGCTTCTTGGCTATCAGACAGATTTATTAAGAAATTTATTTTGAATACGCATTTTTTTCCGAGGCCGGGAATGCCAACGAGAGCAGCAGCAGCAGCAACAGCACACGGGGGACGGGGGAAGGGAGGGTTTTGCGAAGGGCGCGACGCGAAGAGGAACAGCGATCGGTTCTTCGAACGTGCTTCAGACGGAGAGGGAAGAAAACAATCCAGAGATTGTCAGACAATGGAAAAATCGTAATTATTCCGTTCCTGCTCCCGATATAACTCTTCCTCCTCCTCCTCTTCTCCTCTTCTCTTTCCTCTCGCAATCTCCGAAGCAGCGAAAGAACAGCAAAACTTTACCTTTACCACTTATTATAAAACTGTCACTCTGAAGACGACGTATAAAGTATAATCTTCCTATCAGAAAGCCGCAAAGAACTTTAAATTTTTCGGAACTGTAATATGTAAAGCTTTCAATTTTATATCATGAATCACTAGATGTAGTCTATTGCAAACTTCTAACTTTCCTCACATTTTGATATTATTTTGTCTGTAATGTAAAGTATAAAGTTTATTAACTTACTATACGAAAGTTATCTTTAGTTTTTACATAAACAAACATCTTCATAGATCGATACCCAAAACCAGTTTGATGGAAATTTAAAGAAAGTTTTAAAGAAATTTAAAGAAAATAAGTTATTGAAAAGAAGTTACTCGATTCAGATGTAGAAGACAAAAAGGAAAATTTACACGAAAATAATGAAATTCACGAAGACATTGAGGAAAAGTCAGATGATGAGCAGTAAGAAAATGAAGATGTATGGCATCAGATATAATAATCTTGGTTATTGGACAATACAGGAAGGTGGCTATGAACAACGTTGAAAAATTTGAAAACAATGGAGGGCGTTCGCGGATTCAATACCAAACAAAATCCTAGATCCTTTTTGTCTAACGAAATTTAAAAATTGTATTAAAAAAAATCAATTTTCTATATAATTTATAAAAAATTTCATGATCAGATTTATCACGACTTCCTAGCTTCTATACGTATAGAGGAAATCAGTTCAAACTTGGTGGAAGAGTTCTTGAATGAGTGAAATACAACCTGTGAAAGGGTTAAGAAACATGAAAACTTTTAAGATTGAAACAATTTTCTTTTGCTGTATGGAAAAAAATAATGGAAAAATTGAATTCTTTGATAATATAATCTATAAAATCATTACAATAGTTACGAAATATTGATTTGGTAACTGATTTTCGTTGTGATTACTTCTCAAATTATGGTTTCTTATTGTTAAATATTAAGATATTAGTGTTTTTAGTAAAAAAATAATGGTGTTTCTGGATGTGTTTTTGGATGAAAGGAAGTATCGAGGCGTGAAGTTGGGAATAACTTTCGGCTCATTACTCGGCATCCCAGGATCACCGTTTTTTTTTCTTGTTACTTCTCTCGTCGCTGTCGTTATTTGTTTGGGGGTTTTGCAGCATCGTTTTGTGTATTAGTTTACAAACATGTGCCCAGAGCCGACGATTATTTATAATCCCATTGTGCCGTCCCGTCCCGGTAGCCGACCACTAACCAAGAGAGAGGAGACACCTCACCACCAATTCTCTACTCTTCTCTTCGTTCCTTCGTTCGTTCCAAAAGAAGAGGACCGATTAATGTTTCGAACCGCCAAGAAACAATCCCACGCGGTTTTTAGGCTAAGAGGTAGAAAGAAAACGAGAATAAAGAAGACGGAGGAGGATGGACAGAAACGCGTATATAATATCATGTTATTATATAAAATCCGGGAGATTCACGTGAAGTGAAGGAATAATTTTGGAGGGTTGTCTTTTGTACTTGATCTTTGATAGAAAGATTATACTATTCAAGGAAAATTGAGTGACAGTTTTATAATATGTGTAGATTTGTTTTTCAAACAGTTTGAATTGGATTGAAATTCGGACTATTCGAGTTATTATAATAATTCAACTCAAGTTTAAATTGTTTTTTTTGTAATTCTTATAGAAATTTGTAGATTGTCACAAAATTTCAAATAAGAAAATCAGATTGATTTGAAAATAGGACTATTCGAGTTATTACAATAAGTCAATTACAGTTTAAATTGATTTTTTGTAATTCTTATAGAAATTTGCAGATCGTCACAAAATTTCAAATAAGAAAATCCTATTGATTTGAAAATAGGACTATTCGAGTTATTACAATAAGTCAATTACAGTTTAAATTGATTTCTCGTAATTCTTATAGAAATTTGTAGATCGTCACAAAATTTCAAATAAGAAAATCCTATTGGTTTGAAAATACGACTATTCGAGTTATTGCAATAATTCAATTGAATTCAAACATGAAATTTATCATTTCTGATTAGAAATGTGTAGAACGTTATGCACTTTCAGATAAGTAATTACTATTACAATAAAATTTGGACTATTCGAGTTATTGCAATAATTCAATTTAATTTTAATGTGAAATTTATAATTTTTATATACAAATTTGTAAAATGTTGAAAGAAGTAAATATTAATTATTACAATGAAATTAGGACTATTCGAGTTATTACAATAAGTCAATTCCAGTTTAAATTGATTTTTTGTAATTCTTATAGAAATTTGTAGATTGTCACAAAATTTCAAATAAGAAAATTTTATTGCTTTGAAAATAGGACTATTGGAGTTATCGCAAAAATTCAATTGAATTCAAACATGAAATTTGTCATTTTTTGTTTAGAAATGTGTAGAACGTTATGCACTTTCAAATAAGTAATTACTATTACAGTGAAATTAGGACTATTCGAGTTATTACAATAAGTCAATTACAGTTTAAATTGATTTCTCGTAATTCTTATAGAAATTTGAAGATTGTCACAAAATTTCAAATAGGAAAATCCTATTGGTTTGAAAATAGGACTATTCGAATTATCGCAAGAAATCAATTGAATTCAAACATGAAATTTGTCATTTTTGTTTAGAAATGTGTAGAACGTTATGCAATTTCAGATAAGTAATTACTATTACAGTGAAATTAGGACTATTCGAGTTATTACAATAAATCAATTCCAGTTTAAATTGATTTTTCGTAATTCTTATAGAAATTTGTAGATCGTCATAAAATTTCAAATAAGAAAATCCTATTGGTTTGAAAATAGGACTAATCGAGTTATCACGATAATTCAATTGAATTCAAACATTAAATTTGTCATTTTTGTTTAGAAATGTGTAGAACGTTATGCACTTTCAGATAAGCAATTACTATTACAATGAAATTATGACTATTCTAGTTATTATAATAAGTCAATTCCAGTTTAAATTGATTTTTTGTAATTCTTATAGAAATTTGCAGATCATCATAAACTTTCAAATCAGAAAAACCTATTGGTTTGAAAATAGAACTATTCGAGTTATTGCAATAATTCAATTGACTTTTAACATGAAATTTGTAATTTTTGTTTAGAAATGTGTAGAACGTTATGCACTTTCAGATAAGTAAATACTATTACAGTGAAATGAGGACTATTCGAGTTATTACAATAAGTCAATTCCAGTTTAAATTGATTTTTCGCAATTCTTATAGAAATTTGCAGATCGTCACAAAATTTCAAATAAGAAAATTCTATTGGTTTGAAAATAGGAGTATTCGAATTATCGCAATAATTCAATTGAATTCAAACATGAAATTTGTCATTTTTTGTTTAGAAATGTGTAGAACATTATGCACTTTCAAATAAGTAATTACTATTACAATGAAATTATGACTATTTGAGTTATTACAATAATTCAATTGAATTTAAACATGAAATTTGTCATTTTTGTTTAGAAATGTGTAGAACGTTATGCACTTTCAGATAAGTAATTACTATTACAGTGAAATTAGGACTATTCGAGTTATTACAATAAGTCAATTCCAGTTTAAATTGATTTTTCGCAATTCTTATAGAAATTTGCAGATCGTCACAAAATTTCAAATAAGAAAATCCTATTGGTTTGAAAATAGGACTATTCGAGTTGTTGCAATAATTCAATTGAATTCAAACATGAAATTTGTCATTTTTGTTTAGAAATGTGTAGAAGGAATGTGTAGAATGCACTTTCAGATAAGTAAATACTATTACAATAAAATTAGGACTATTTGAGTTATCGCAATAATTCAATTGAATTCAAACACGAAATTTGTCATCTTTTGTTTAGAAATGTGTAGAACGTTATGGACTTTCAGATAAGTAATTAGTATTACAATGCAATTAGGACTATTCGAGTTATTACAATAAGTCAATTACAGTTTAAATTGATTTTTCGTAATTCTTATAGAAATTAGCAGATCGTCACAAAATTTCAAATAAGAAAATCCTATTGGTTTGAAAATAGGAGTATTCGAGTTATTGCAATAATTCAATTGAATTTAAACATGAAATTTGTAATTTTTGTATAAAAATTTTATAGAACGTTGCATAATTTGAAATTTGTAAATACTAGTAGAATGAAATTAAGACTTTTCAAATTATTGCAATAATTCGATTGAATATTGACACGAAATTCTGAATTTTGTGAAAAATTGTGAACAAAAGCGATTTAAAACAAAATAAATAAAAAACAAATGTTGATTCTATCATGTTAACTGGACTTTGATTAATTAAAAACAATTTAATTAATGATCTTAGATACAGTGTGAAAATAAAACAGTTGAGATTTGAAGATGATATCGAGAAGAAACAAATGCACTCGAATGAAGACAGCTTGATTTTAAACGTCAATTTCAATTAGAAGCAGCGCCTCTGACGCTCGGAAATACCAACTAATAATATGAACAGTTGCTTAATATCCGTCCACATGCTAAAAATCACAAATCTGCTTGCGAATTATCTTAGAAATCGAAATAAGATCGTAGATGAAATGGACGGATTGAAAGCAAAAATCATCTGGATAGTTAAGTAGTGTCCACGTTATGTGTCGAGCGAAAAGCCTCGAGCGAATAACCAACGGTCTTTACGACGCTGAAACGCTTAATCGAAATTAAAAAGGCTGAATAAAATCAATATTACAAAAAAAAAAATATAATTTCCAGCGAAAGAGAAATAGGAAGGAATATTGTCACGAAACTCGACAGATAACAAGATCTGTATACTGCATTTCTCTCTCTCACTTCATCTCAAGAATCCAACCCAAATTCTCCGTCTTCTTCTCGCAAAGAGAAGAAGTTTCCAAATGAATTAAGTAATTTACATATTTTAACAATATAACGACATCTCCACTGAGAAGACAAAAAAAAAGAGCAGAAGAAGAAACTGGATGGAATGGAAGACCGGATTGGACTATTATTTTCGGAATCTTAATTTAATACCCAATTAATGCTCGAATTACTTTTATTATTATTATTATTATGGTGGAGGAAGAGGAGCAAAATCCCTTTCTTAATTACCATAGAGCCCTTCGAAAACAAAAAACAAAACAAAACAAAAAGAAGGGAAGCGTATGAATAAGAAACAAAACAACAACACTTTCCCTATTAAAAAAAAAACAACATCTAACTTTGCAGAGAGTGGAAACGAGATGGAGAATTCTCCCCCTAATTAAAACGTATCATAATATCGTATGGCACGTAACAATAAGGCTTCTCGCGTCTCCCTGATTCACTTTCCGTTCGCGAAGCAGGAAATTTGAATATGATAAACTGCAAACGTAACAACAAAAACGAAACATTTCCATCAACAACAACAACAATAACGTAATTAGACTTAAGAAATCTTCGGCTTAATTATTGCATCATTTCTTGGAACCCGCGGCGGTAATTAGCCCGCGCTCCGGTATAAAAACATCTCAACATTTATTATGATTCTCTTGGAAGCACTGCACGTCCCTCCAAGAAGGAGAGACGCAGTGACTAAAAGAGCAATCATCTTCCCGCCGGTGATGGGGGTTGAATTAATCAAGACGTCGTCTTTCATCCGACCCTCGCGTCTTCTTTGTTTAATTCAAACCCTTCCCTTCCGCGCGAACTCCGGAGAATTTGATAATCACGATATTGTTGTCTGCAGACGCAGGAAATTAATTCATGATCGAGAACACAATCATCCACTGTTACCGAATTCTCATTTCACCACAAAATCTTCATTTCAACTTGAAATATAAATACATCTTGGTTTACATTGATAACATAATAATTAACATCAATTTTGTAATATTACAACAACAAAAACGTACCCAGAACTATACCTTGGGGTACTCCATATGTAAATAATATAGGTAATTACTCAGAACACAATCATCATCATCTTCTGTTACCGAATTTTCATTTCACCGCCAAATCTTCATTTCAACTTGAAATATAAATACATCTTGGTTTACATTGATAATATAATAATTAACATCAATTTTGTAATATTACAACAAGAAAAAAGTACCCAGAACTATACCTAGTGGTACTCCATATGTAAATATAGATAATTACTAAGAATTGTTCACTTTACTAACATATTTTAACATAATTGCTTCTTGATCAAACAAAAATAGTGCAGAAAATCTGTATGATCAAAATAATAGCATCATGTTAAGAATTTTCAAAATTACATTTTTTTTTGATACATTACACTAACATTTTGTTCTTGTTTTTTTTTTTCAAAAAGTTTGATATTTTATATTCTAATACAGAAAGATCTCTAAAATTATAGAAAAAATTACTGTAAATCTATATAAAATCGAATTGGAACTAAGATTGTCCCAATAAAGTTAACTTTGTAGTAAATTTCAAACTTTTGTCTCATTGATGTAATAATGAGTGAATTTTTCTATAAAATTGTAATTTTCTGTTAATTATATCGAAAGAAACATACATTTACTTTAATTCCACCAAAATTGCAAATTGAGACAGAAATTTTAGATAAATTACTTCGAAGAATAAAAAGAATTTAAAGAAACAAGAAGTTTTGAAAATTTTAGATGATCATCTTCAAAAAAATCAAAAGAATTTCATTGTTAAATTTACGTATTTAGACAAGAAAATGTTCATTTACAGATGAAATTGACTGTGATTGTGAAAATTCAAAATTTTATGAATTGAAAATTGATGAGATATCAAGAAAATCAAGTTTGTAAAATTATTACCAGCAATACATTTGTTAATATCATTGGGACACTAAAGGGAATCCCAATAAAAAAAAAACGCCATCTATCGAGAAAGCGACGAGTTATTATCATTAACTAATTTCGGACTAAGATTCGATGACTGCGCCACTACAAGCAATTTTACATAAGCAAAGTCTCATGTTTAAATGATAGGGCGGATATATCCGCCGCTCATCCGCAAACGTTTAAAGCTCATTAGGGAGCATCGAAATTAGGTACATTTCAATTAAAATATGGTCTAGCAGTGTTGTTTGTTAATTATAATTTCATCAATTAAACACTTGGCAACGCTTTCGTAAACAAAGGTGAATTTTCAATAATCTCAATGAAATTGATTGTGTTTATGTGAAGAAAATTCAAAATTTTATGAATTGAAAATTGATGAGATATCAAGAAAATCAAGTTTGTAATTTTTTGGTATACTAAGAAAGGATTATCTTTATGCGTTGTTTCTGAGGACAGATTTAAAGATCTAATTAAAAAAAAAGGACATAAACTTGATGGGAGTCGTGCGTGATTTTCGCAAAGAGAGAAACGTAGTCGTCCGTCTGTAATGGTGTGTAATTGTGATTGCGATGGTAATTGAGGAGGGGACTGGGCAGCAGCAGCAGCAGAAGAAGAAGGGATCCGGTCAGCTTCGTTTCGGTTTCTTAATAGAGAATGATGATATTCGCCGTTTAATCAAGTAAATGAACCGAACCGGTCGGTAAATACTAATTACGGTCGTGCATTACAGCGCTCATTAAATTTTGAACAAGACGTCCGTTCGTCCCACAGTTCTAACACCACTACAATTCCAACACCCTCAAGGCAAAAACGAGGATTGTTGTTTGTATTTGTGTGTTGTGTGTGTGTTCGGAGGCGGCGATTTGGGGGCTGCCTACGATGGGAATTCTATTGGAAGAGACGACGGCATCCAGGAGACAAGCGTTTCGACGTTGAAAATCGGATCAGAGAAGGTGGCGGTTTCGGATGAGGATGAGGATCACGCGGACTTTCCTCTGGTAATTGGGGATGGGGTGGCCCTTCTCTCCGCTTCAACCTCACGGATTTTCTTCGAGAACCAGCAACGATAGTTCGGAACGTCTGGAGGATGAAGGGGGGGAGAAAGGGCGAAGCGATTCTGGGGGAGAGGTTATGACCCCGGCTCTCGCCAAACGCTCGCATCAATTTGTTGTATCTATCTGCTGGCCTCCATCATTATATATAAATACACCATCGGGAGTAAAGGAGAGTTCTCTCCGAGAGGCCCGTCACTCATCCATCCAAAGACACCAGCCACCTCCGATCCCCTCCATCTCAGCAGCATTTACGATCGGCCGCGGCCCACTTAATGATAATTACTTCATCCCTGCCATCGAGATGAGCCCCATCTCCATCCATATCCCTTCACGTAGAAGAAAGAACCGCAACCCAAATTATCCTCTGGAGGTTTTCCCACGCGCCTATAAACTTCACAACAATAACAAACATCGAAATAAGATTATTACATTTGTTAATATCATTGGGACACTAAAGGGAATCCCAATAAAAAAAACGCCATCTATCGAAAAAGCAACGAGTTATTATCATTGACTATTTTCGGACTAAGATTCGATGACTGCACAATCACAAGCAATTTTACATAAGCAAAGTCTCATGTTTAAATGATAGGGCGGATATATCCGCCGCTAATTTGCAAACGTTTAAAGCTCATTACACGATTTGCGGAGTATCGAAATTAATTACATTTCAATTAAAATATGGTCTAGCAGTGTTGTTTGTTAATTATAATTTCTTCAATTAAACACTTGGCAACGCTTTCGTAACCAAGTTGAATTTTCAATAATCTCAAACCAAATTATCCTCTGGAGGTTTTTCACACGCGCGTACAAACTTCGCAACAATAAAAAACATCGAAATAAGATTATTTACAAGCAATACATTTGTTAATAACATTGGGACACTGAAAGGAATCCCAATAAAAAAAAACGCCATCTATCGAGAAAGCAACAAGTTTTTATCATTAACTAATTTCGCACTAAGATTCTATGACTGCGCCACTACAAGCAATTTTACATAAGCAAAGTCTCATGTTTAAATGATAGGGCGAATATATCCGCAGCTCATCCGCAAACGTTTATAGCTCATTACCCAATTTGCGGACTATCGAAATTAGGTACATTACAATTAAAATATGGTCTAGCAGTGTTGTTTATTAATTATAATTTCATCAATTAAACACTTGGAAACGTTTTAGTAACCAAGGTGATTTTTCAATAATCTCAACCCAAATTATCCTCTGGAGGTTTTCACACGCGCGTATAAACTTCACAACAATAAAAAACATCTAAATAAGATTATTTACAAGCAATATATTTGTTAATATCATTGGGACACTAACGGGAATCCCAATAAAAAAAAAACGCCATCTATCGAGAAATTTACGAGTTTTTATCATTAACTAATATCGCACTAAGATTCGATGACTGCGCCACTACAAGCTATTTTCCATAAGCAAAGTCTTATGTTTAAAGAATAGGGCGGATATATCCGCCGCTCATTCGCAAACGTTTAAAGCTCATTACCCAATTTTCGGAGTATCGAAATTAAGTACATTTCTATTAAAATATGGTTTAGCATTGTTGAAAGATTGTTTGTTTCTTATAATTTCTTCAATTAAACACATGGCAACGCTTTCGTAACTAAGGTGATTTTTCAATAATCTCAATGATCCAAGATTAATTTCACCTTCATCACATAATTGCACTTTCCAAAGAGTGAATTTTCGGTTTACAACGAAAAGAAACAAAAAAAAAAGAAACAAATAGTTTTATTAATTTACTTGCATAATTTAAATATGTTTATGTGCGTTTAACTTCCATCATTTTTGAAATAATCAAATTATGTTAACAACACTTGTTCTCATTTACCTCTAGTTTTTTTCTGTTTATATTTTACTCTCGCATTCTCTTGATTGTATCGTTTTCGAATTACTTCGAACACATCGTTTTCCTCCACGCCGCATCTATCAATAACGATGGAAACTATACGATCGACAGCTTCTGGATCCAACTGAAGCCCAGCATAATTCTGTCCCAACCGAGTATGAGTTGCCAATGTCTCATTTGTAAAAACCGTAGAAAGTAGAGTATTCGTTGCTGTCCTGTAATCGCTCCATTGTATCACATTCAAAACATCGTCGGTAATTCTGTCAATGCTCGCTTCATCATCGTCCGATTCATCATCATCACCAACGTCCTCTTCGATCGTGTCAGGTGAGACGACGTAAGTGACGGGTTTCTCCGGTTGACGATTCACCAAGTTATTGGCTACAACAGTAGTCATTTCCACTCTCAGATCACTCTCATAATCTATAAGAAATTCGAAATTACGAAATCATTATTATATAATTTTTTTTGTTAACTCACTCGACGTCTTAATTAGATTGCAGTCAAAAACTTCATGAAACCCATCTTGTATTATTGAAATAAAGTAATATCGTTGATTATGATCATACATATCAAATATTGCACCTCTTTCCACTATCTTATAGAAAGTCGTCGAGTCTTTGACGTAGCTCACAATCGCGTATCTAAAATCTATTAATTTGATTACAAAACAAAAATAAATCATTACAAAACATAATTAACTCACCCATTTTTCTTTTAAACTATTTAATTTAAGCACAATTATAAACAAATATCATATAAACTTTGTCCAAGATAAATGAATTTATTCAAATTATCTTTCTTAAATTAATCGACTTTCATCATTGCTTAAACCTATTTAATTCTTTGGAAACAAGCATATTTATATTTCAATATTGATATAAACTAGCCTATTTCGAAGACTATACAATTTTTAGTGCGAAATTTTTAAAGAGGAAAAAAAAAACAAATTTCTTTTTACATATTTTTACTAATATAAAAATCTTTCGTTTTTAATATCAAATCAGGAGTAAATTTGAACTAATTCACAATGAATTTATGCTTCATCACAGTTAGGTTACTAACTAAAATAACTTTTTCCAAATTGTTCATTAAGTTCATTAATTTCACTTCGGTTGTCGAACTTTGAAAATTTGCAATTTGACGAAGAAAATATGTGAAAAGAAAAAGTTAATTTTTTAAAAAATTAACATATGTCTCGACTTTTCAAAATGATTTTTCATTATCTTCATACAGAATGAGTCAAATTTTTTCTTGTGTTCTCGAAAATTGTAATTTCTCATTTGAAAAATTGGATTTTTTTTTGAAGAAAATTTGTCAAACAAATCTTTTGGTCACTTTTCAATAAATTTTACAAAAAAATAATCGAAAGAATTCCTTAAATTTCAAATAAAACATTGAAAAAAAGGAGTAAATCGAATTATTTATATTTAAAAGTAACCCATAAGTACTACGGATGGGTCAGAGTGACCCACTTGATATGAATGTTGATCTTCTAACTAATCCAATATTGAATATAGTACTTTTTGTGTAGGATCAAAGCAGTCGCGTCGAGAGCACTTGTTTTTAATTCTAGTGTGTATTTCGGGTCAAAATGACCCGTTTACAGCAAATACGTTCTTGAAATATCGTCAATATTATGTTTTTAAACATAAATAATCGATTTTTTTTTTTCACAATTATATAGTTAAGTCTCTTTTCTTTAGTTTATTTCTATGTATTTATTCATTTCCTCGATTAGTACGGTTTCAAATAGTGCGGTTTTTCGATCATATAAAAAATTTTAATAAATTTGAAAATAAACAAACTAATTTTTGTGTAGTGTACAAAAATAATATGTTTTTTCACAATTATATAGTCAAGTTTCCTTTCTGCAGTTTATTTGTATGTATTTATACAGTTCCTCGATTAGTACGGTTTCAAACAGTGCGATTTTTCGATCATATAAAAATTTTAAATAAATTTGAAAATAAACAAACTCATTTTTATGTAGTGTACAAAAATGATATGTTTTTTCACAATTATATAGTCAAGTCTCCTTTCTGCAGTTTATTTGTATGTATTTATACATTCCTCGATTAGTACGGTTTCAAACTGTGCGATTTTTCAATCACATAAACATTTTCAATAAATTTGAAAATAAACAAACTACTTTTTGTGTAGTGTACAAAAATGATATGTTTTTTCACAATTCTATAGTCAAGTCTCCTTTTTGCAGTTTATTTGTATGTATTTATACAATTCCTCGATTAGTACGGTTTCAAACAGTGCTGTTTTTCGATCACATAAAAATTTTAAATAAATTTGAAAATAAACAAACTAATTTTTGTGTAATGTACAAAAATGATATGTTTTTTCACAATTCTATAGTCAAGTCTCCTTTCTGCAGTTTATTTGTATGTATTTATTCATTTCCTCGATTAGTACGGTTTGAAACAGTGCGATTTTTTCGATCACATAAAAATTTTCAATAAATTCGAAAATAAACAAACTAATTTTTGTGTAGTGTACAAAAATGATATGTTGTTTCACAATTATATAGTCAAGTCTCCTTTCAGCAGTTTATTTGTATGTATTTATACAGTTCCTCGATTAGTACGGTTTCAAACAGTGCGGTTTTTCGATTACATAAAAATTTTCAATAAATTTGAAAATAAACAAACTAATTTTTGTGTAGTGTACAAAAATAATATGTTTATTCACAATTATATAGTCGTCTCCTTTCTGCAGTTTATATGTACGTATTTATTCAGTTTCTCGATTAGTACGGTTTCAAACAGTGCGATTTTTCAATCACATAAACATTTTCAATAAATTTGAAAATAAACAAACTAATTTTTGTTTAGTGTACAAAATGATATGTTTTTTCCACAATTATATAGTCAAGTCTCCTTTCTGCAGTTTATTTGTATGTATTTATTCAGTTACTCGATTAGTACGGTTTCAAACAGTGCGATTTTTTGATCACAAAAAAATTTCAATAAAACTGAAAATAAGTACTACGGATGGGTCAGATTGACCTATCTAACTATTCCAATATTGTATAGAGTACTTTTTTGTACGATCAAAGCAGTCGCTTCGAGAGCACTTGTTTTTAATTCTAGTGTGTATTTCGGGTCAAAATGACCCGTTTACAGCAAATACGTTCTTGAAATATCGTCAATATTATGTTTTTAAACATAAATGATCGATTTTTTTCACATTTCTTTAGTCAAGTCTCCTTTCTGCAGTTTATTTGTATGTATTTATTAAGTTCCTCGATTAGTACAGTTTAAAACAGTGCGGTTTTTAGTTCACAAAAAAAATTCAATAAAATTGAAAATAAGTACTACGGATGGGTCAGAGTGACCCACCTTATATGAGGGTTGATCTTCTAACTATTCCAATATTGTATAGAGTACTTTTTCTGTAGAATCAAAGCAATCGCGTCGAGATCACTTGTTTTTAATGTTAGTGTGTATTTCGGGTCAAAATGACCCGTTTACAGCAAATACGTTCTTGAAATATCGTCAATATTTAGATTTGAAAGTGTTATTAAACATGCATTTAATAAACGGGTCATTTTGACCTTTAGAATTAAATTCGACGAATCTACGGCTTAAAAAAGTATTTATTAATTAAAATAATTACAAAATTTTCAATGGTGACGAGCACAAAGGATTATGAAACTGTAAACATTTCCGATCTAATACTTGTATTTCATGTATTCGAGATGGCATCGTCTCTTAATTTCTTCGCGAACATCGTCCACGATCACGCCGCATTTATCAGTCACAATCGATGTGATATCTTGGACTTTCATCGGATCCAACCGAGGCTTCGGCTGTTGCCGTCCAGTCAACGTGTGGGTGGCCAGCGTATCCTGACCGAAAACCGCAGTGAGCAGATGAGAAGTCGCCGCGTGATAATCGTTCCAATTGATCTTATTCATGCAGAATTCGGAAATTACCGTTCCGTTCGTTCCCAAAATGTAAACATTATTGCCAAGCTGGTCGAACACCAGCAAAGGGTAGACGCACGTAGGCAATTCGATCGATGCGTGATAGGGTTTGTCCGGATCGTACAGTATAGTCTTCAATTCATCTTCATCATCTAAAACGTAACAATAAAGTATTCTCGTTCATTGCAATAAAAAAAACATAAATTTAATAAACTTACTCGATGTCATAATTACTTTGCACGCAACGATTTCATTGTCGAATTTAACGTTAATATTATCGTCTTGCGGCAACCGAGTCCAAGTGTGGTGTCCACAGACATTTATGCAGTTGATAACTTTGTAATGCGTAACTGAACGTTTCTCGTAACTCACCAGCATATAACCATGACTTATACATTTAGTTGGAGCATCTACCCAATAAAAAAAATTATGAAAGAAATTACAACAATTTTTACAAAAGAAAATGTACTCACCCATTGTTTGATATTAACTAATTTCCGTATAGACAAGCACAAACAATATTTGTCAAATATTAAAAGCATAAAATAAGAATTGAAAACGAATAAACACTGTAAAACTCTCAACAAACCTGCATATCCATTTCAATATTGAGAGAAAGTGACGGATTTTTGCATATTTTTACTATTTGTACCGTAAATTTTTTGAAAAAAAAAAGTTTTCGTTTTCTACATTCTATCTAATATAAAAACACATTTTTGCAAAAATCTCAAAGATAAAGTAAATCTGGAAGAATTTTGAAATTTAACAGATTCTTAAACAATATTACTTTTTTCTTAATTTAAAGATTACACATGTTTTAGACAACTAAATTTTACCTTGGTAAAATCAAAATCAAAACACCCTCGGTTTCCGAACATAATTTTTCTTAGTAAACAACAGCAATTCCTCGCATAGTTCTGCTTCGATTAGTACGGATTTGAAAATAAAATCAATTATATTGTCAAGTCTTCTTTCTGTATTTATTCAGTACCTCGATTAGTACGGTTTCAAACAGTGCGATTTTTTGATCACTTACGTTTTCTATAAATTTGTAAATAAACAAACTAATTTTTGTGTAGTGTACAAAAATGATATGTTTTTTCACAATTATATAGTCAAGTCTCCTTTCTGCAGTTTATTTGTATGAATTTATTAATTTCCTCGATTAGTACGGTTTCAAACAGTGCGCTTTTTCAATCACATAAAAATTTTCAATAAATTTGAAAATAAACAAACTAATTTTTGTGTACTGTACAAAAATGATATGTTTATTCACAATTATATAGTCAAGTCTCCTTTCTGCAGTTTATTTGTATGAATTTATTAATTTTCTCGATTAGTACGGTTTTCACAATTCTATAATCAACTCTCCTTTCTGAAGTTTATTTGTATGTATTTATACAGTACCTCGGTTAGTACGGTTTCAAATAGTGCGGTTTTTGGATCACATAAAAAATTTCAATAAATTTGAAAATAAACAAACCAATTTTCGTGTCCAAACATAAATGATATGTTTTTTCACAATTATATAGTCAAGCCTCCTTTCTACAGTTTATTTGTATGTATTTATACAGTACCTCGATTAGTACGGTTTCAAACACTGCGGTTTTTCAATCATATAACAATTTTCAATAAAATTGAAAATAAACAAACTAATTTTTGTGTAATATACAAAAATGATATGTTTTTTCACAATTCTATAGTTAAGTCTCCTTTCTGCGGTTTATTATGTTTGCATGTATTCAGTTCCTCGATTAGTACGGTTTCAAATAGTGCAGTTTTTGCAATCACATAAAAAATTTCAATAAATTTGAAAATAATCAAACTAATTTTTGTGTAGTGTACAAAAATGATATGCTTTTTCACAATTATATAGTCAAGTCTCCTTTCTGCAGTTTATTTGTATGTATTTATACAGTACCTCGATTAGTACGGTTTTAAACAGTGCGGTTTTTTTTGTCACTCAAATTTGAAAGAAAACAAACTAATTTTCGTGTCCAAATAAGATACATAAATGATAGGTTTTTCACATTTATATAGTCAACTGTCTTTCCTGTGGCTTATTTTGTTTCAATGTATTCAGTTCCTCGATTAGTACGGTTTCAAACAGTGCGATTTTTTGATCACTTAAGTTTTCTATAAATTTGAAAGAAAACAAACTAATGAATTGATATGTTTTTCCATATTTACGTAATCAAGTCTCTTTTCTTTGGTTCATTTTTATGTATTTATTCACTTCCTCGATTAGTACGGTTTCAAACAGTGCGGTTTTTGGATCACTTAAGTTTTCTATAAATTTGAAAGAAAACGAACTAATTGATAGGTTTTTCCATATTTTCGTAATCAAGTCTCTTTTCTTTGGTTCATTTTTATGTATTTATTCACTACCTCAATTAGTACGGTTTCAAACAGTGCGATTATTAGATTTTTAATACATTTAAAAGAAAACTCACTAATTTTTGCATCCATTGTCATGAATCGTGGACAAATGTTGACAAAATTTTCATATAAATGCGATAATTTAAATTATTTCCAAATTTTTATTACTTCATTACCAATTTCAAGTAATTAATTAAACTTTGTTTAAATCGTGATATTTTTAAAGATTTTGTTAATTTTTGTTGGTTTAAATTAACAAAAATTTGGGTCTTCAAAACAGATTTTTCATCCATTTTACGTTGAATTCTAAATTGAGAAAACGAATTCGGTTTTCGAACAAATCTTTATTTTCACATCAATCTTTTGAGATATTTTCATTGAAAACCAAAGACAAACTCAACTTATGTAAAGAATAGACTAAATAAGACAACTTGCATAAAACACACAAATATTTTTATTACAAATGAAAAAGACGATTTACAAATAATTATAATGCAAATATTAATGTTCATCTGCATTGAATCTCTGTAATTCTGCCATACGTTTTTTGTAATGCATATGCAAATAGTTGCAACGCATCGAAATCGTCTCGTACACATCGAAATCGTAAGTGTTACATTTAGCAGTCACGATGGAAATTATATCCTCGACTTTGTTCGTCTCCAATTGAGGCATCTTCGGTCGTCTTCTCGTCAACGTGTGAGTAGCCAAAACCTCCTCACCGAAGACCACATTGAGTAAATCGAAAGTCGCCTTCTTGTAATCGCTCCAATCTATCGTACTCAAGCGATCTTCGAAAATTCTTGTTCCGTTCACACCCAAAATACAAATCTTATTTCCGAAACTGTCCTCGCTCACTCTAGGATACTCAAACGGCGACGTCTTCGACTCATTTTTAACGAAACTGTGAAACGACTCTATAGAAAACTTTTCGAAATCCGTAGAGACAGAATCTAACAAATCTTCAAAATCTTGCACTGATTTTACAATACATTTTTCCAAGTCGCCCAGTTCACTCTTCAGTTCATCATCTGAAATGTAAACAATTAAGTATTCGGTTTACGAACAAATACAATTTGTTTGCTTACTAGATGTTTTAAGTACTTTGTAGGGAACAATTTCATCGTCTATGTTTGATTTATCCACGTAACTCACCAACGTATGACTATCAACACTTTTTACTGGAGAAGCTACAAATAAAAATTAGTACAAAAAAAATTGTTTAAAAAATTTTACTTACCCATTTTTTTTTGTTCAAATTAGTAACTATTTATTTAAGTATACTTAATCACGATAAAACTGATCAAATATACAAGTGTAGAGCAAAATATTTGTCAATTATTAAAAGCATAAATATCTATAATTAATATAATTTAAATTTCTCAAAACAAGATGGATTTTAGTAAACTACAAAATCATATCTATTCAATATTGATAGATATTGAATGCAATTTAGCAGTCTTTACTTACAAATAGTGAAATTTAAAAAAAAAGTTGACTTCTTGTCATTGTTTTTTTATAAATATAAGAAAAGAACTATGCAAAAATCTCAAAAATAAAGTAAGATTTAAACGATTTTGAAATTGAATTTTTCAAAAATGAATTTCTAGTATTACCTGAAATTAACAACAAAAATGTAATAAATTTGTTGTTTTACAGTGAAATTTTCAAACACCTCAGTTCCAGAAGATTTTTTTATTCTTTACTTATTGAATGAATAAAGAATAACTTTTATTCCAATTTCGGTTTTCTAATTAAAAACAAAAATCTAAAACAAAACACGTATCGCTCTCCGCATTCTTAATTTATTTCAAAGTGAAATTTCTGTTTTCAAAACCCATCGATTTGCGAAAAGAAAAACAAAACAAACGAAAACCTGTGCCTTTATCTTATAGAAGCAGTGTTTTTCAACCTTGAAACTTAAATTACTTAAATTATGATAAAATACCGGAAATTCATTAAAAATTAGTAATTAAACGATATTTTACTCAATT
>NW_017096764.1:28129-29401 GCF_001412225.1 Nicrophorus vespilloides
CAACTTATGTAAAGAATAGACTAAATAAGACAACTTGCATAAAACACACATATTTTTATTACAAATGAAAAAGACGATTTACAAATTCTTTATTCCTTATTTATTGAATGAATAAAGAATAACTTTTATTCCAATTTCGGTTTTCTAATTAAAAAACAAAAATCTAAAACAAAACACGTCTCGCTCTCCGCATTCTTAATTTATTTGAAAGTGAAATTTCTGTTTTCAAAACTCATCGATTTGCGAAAAGAAAAACAAAACAAACGAAAACCTGTGCCTTTATCTTATAGAAGCAGTGTTTTTCAACCTTGAAACTTTAGTTAAATCACTTAAATTATGATAAATTCATTAAAAATTAGTAATTAAATGATATTTGATTCAATTTATATGTCTTTTGCGAAATGGATGTGGTCAAAATGGATTTTTCGTCCATTTCACGTTGAATTCTAAATTGAGAAAACGAATTCGGTTTTCGAACAAATCTTTATTTTCGCATCAATCTTTTGAGATATTTTCATTGAAAACCAAAGACAAACTCAACTTATGTAAAGAATAGACTAAATAAGACAACTTGTATAAAAAACACACATATTTTTATTACAAATGAAAAAGACGATTTACAAATTCTTTATTCCTTATTTATTGAATGCATAAAGAATAACTTTTATTCCAATTTCGGTTTTCTAATTAAAAAAACAAAAATCTAAAACAAAACACGTCTCGCTCTCCGCATTCTTAATTTATTTCAAAGTGAAATTTCTGTTTTCAAAACTCATCGATTTCCGAAAAGAAAAACAAAACAAACGAAAACCTGTGACTTTATTTTATAGAAGCAGTGTTTTTCAACCTTGAAACTTTAGTTAAATCACTTAAATTATGATAAATTCATTAAAAATTAGTAATTAAACGATATTTTACTCAATTTATATGTCTTTTGCAAAATGGATGTGGTCAAAACGGATTTTTCGTCCATTTTACGTTGAATTCTAAATTGAGAAAACGAATTCGGTTTTCGAACAAATCTTTATTTTCGCATCAATCTTTTGAGATATTTTCATTGAAAACCAAAGACAAACTCAACTTATGTAAAGAATAGACTAAATAAGACAACTTGTATAAAACACACATATTTTTATTACAAATGAAAAAGACGATTTACAAATTCTTTATTCCTTATTTATTGATTGAATAAAGAATAACTTTTATTCCAATTTCGGTTTTCTAATTAAAAAACAAAATCTAAAACAAAACACGTCTCGCTCTCCGCATTCT
>NW_017096764.1:29406-48977 GCF_001412225.1 Nicrophorus vespilloides
TTAAATTATGATAAATTCATTAAAAATTAGTAATTAAAAGATATTTGACTCAATTTATATGTCTTTTGCAAAATGGATGTGGTCGTTTAGGAGGGAAATGCAATTTTGACAAATTTTCCAATCAGGGTCGTAGCAATTTGTCAAACCGGTTGAATGCTCTTTTCTCGTCTCTCTCATTCACACGTACTCACATTCCCTTCATCTCTATCTCTCCAAACAATGAAAAACGGATGAAATGAATTGGGAGGGGGGAGGAGAGATCCGTGGGGTTGGCAGGGTTTTCAATTAATAAAGTGTAAATAAAAAGCAAGCGAGCGAGCGTTGGATGCGACAGCTGACCCTCCCATTCAATAATGCAGGAAAGTGTTACAATTATGGGAAGTGTACATATGACAATGGCACATCCCTTCAATTCACTTCACTTCACAACTCTCTTCGCCTAATCCGTGCATATCCACCCACCCCCTCAGGCCTTTTCAACGCAAGCGATTTTAATATTTAGATTGGTTACACCTTTTATATGTCGAAAAGGGAAATAATTTGCAACCCCCTCAGGCGCTCATCCACCCCCCAACAAAACGCCGTTTTGTTTGCTTTCCAACACTTGTCTTCTCCTTTGAACCTCATCATCAACAACATCCATAAACACCCTCACAAATATGTAAATTCATCATCAAAGCGCTGACAGATGGACTTTGGTGTTAAATAATCAAAATCGGAATTGATCCATTAATTGAAATCCACTATTAGTTAATTATTATTTTTTTTTTGCTTCCTTCTTCTGATGCGATTAGATGGAACACGGATACAGTTTTAGGCTGATCCCATTTGAAGATGGAAGAGGGGTGAAAGTCATCTTCGGCCATATGGAACGTGTAGTTGCGTAATTGCTACCGCCGCTACGAAAAGAATCCCATAAAAGGGAGAGCGGAGATTTTGTCTGTGCGATTTCGTTCACAAAGATTCGCCCTTTTCTCCTTATTATCATCATCATCATCATCCGCTCACAACACACACGGAATTGGATCAAAGTTCAGCTGCGCATCTTCCGTTTTTTGGGAATGCCCATGCCTCGATGATTAGCTCACCTAATTGAAGACCTAAGGATCACGCGTCGTCGACACGTACCTCAAATTAATTCCCGCGCTTCGCGATTTGAATATTCTCGCGTAGTTTAAGTACACGCATCGTCTCTATATAGTCAATAAGTGTGTATTTGTGTTTGGGAAACCCTGGGAGACTGGGAAAACAAATGAACAATAATAAATGTATTTGGGATTCTCATAGACTGATAGGCCATAGGCGCTGCTGTTCATTATTATTTTTCAGTGCCGATGCGTGTGCTTCGCATACACTACAACCACATTACATACATTCACTCACTCACTCGCACACACTTTAGTCCATTATTTTCTTTTTTTTTCGTTATTTATGTTGCCATACAGGCGATTTACATGCCTTGAATAATTCCTCCGTTTTAATTTCACTCGTTTCATTGTACAGAAGCGAACAGTGTTCTGATGTGCGCTGAAGAGGATGAAGAGGACGAAGGTGGCGGACGGTGTAGATGGAGGCCACAATACGGGCCCATTCAAAACGCACTGCCGGATCACCCATATAATTCCTTCCTTGGCTCTCGACCGACGGAGTCGTTTCGAAAAACAAACGCGTCCTCTTCATAAAGCATAAATTTATAGGCATTACGTCGTGTCGTCGTTTATTTACTACGCTTTTCCATCAGAAATCATCATCCGAGACAGTTCAATAACCAACCGTTTGACACAGGCAAATTGCAACCGAAACCAGTTATTATCATCATCATCATTAAACAGCTTCCACTACCACCTCAAAAGCAAAAACGCAACTAAACCAACAAGAAAAAAAAAAAGGACCCAGAACAAAGCCTCGCGGTACACCTGTACCTAATAAGAACTATCATACTAAAACACAAAATATAATCAAATACTGTTTACAAATTACAAATCAGTTTAATTAATAATCATTCATGTTTCAGTAATTCAACCATAATTTCTTAAAATTACAAAAATCCAGATAAATCTAACAACTATATAATCGATTGTTGTTGGGAAATCAAAATTTCAGTTAAATTATGATCATTAAAAAAAAATTACCGGAAATTCATTTAAAATTAGTAATTAAAAGATATTTGACTCAATTTATATGTCTTTTGTAAAATTGATGTGATCGTTTAGGAGAGAAATGCAATTTTCACAAATTTTCCAATCAGGGAATTTATCAAACCGTTTGAATGCTCTTTTCTCCTCTCTCTTTCTCTCATTCACACACGTACACTCACATTCCCTTCATCTTTATCTCTCCAAACAATGAAAAACGTATGAAATAAAAACAAGAAATGAAAGACCCAGAACAAAACCTCGCGGTACACCTGTACCGTATAAAAACTAACTTACTAAAACACAAAATATAATCAAATTCTGTTTACAAATTACAAATGATTTAGTATTAAACCAAAATTTCTTAACATTACAAAAATCCAGATAAATCTAACTAACTATACAATTGATTGTTATTGGGAAATCAAAATTTCAGTTAAATCACTTAAATTATGATCATTACAAAAAAAATTACCGGATTTTCATTTAAATTTGGTAATTAAAAGATATTTGACTCAATTTATATTTCTTCTTTAGGAGAGAAATGCAATTTCAACAAATTTTCCAATCAGTGTCGCAGTAATTTGTCAAACTCTTTGAATGCTCTTTTCTCTTTTCTCCTCTCTCTTTCTCTCATTCACACACGCACTCTCACATTCCCTTCATCTTTATCTCTCCAAACAATGAAAAACGTATGAAATGAAAGACCCAGAACAAAACCTCGCGGTACACCTGTACCTAATAAGAACTAACTTACTAAAACACAAAACCAAATACTGTTTACAAATTACAAATTATTTAGTATACATTCAATTAGTTTAATTAATAATTATTCATATATCAGTAATTCAACCAAAATTTCTTAAAATTAGAAAAATCCAGATAAATCTAATTAACTATATAATCGATTGTTATTGAAAAATCAAAATTTCAGTTAAATCACTTAAAGTATGATCATTAAAAAAAAATTACCGGAAATTCATTTAAAATTAGTAATTAAAAGATATTTGACTCAACGTGAAAAGAAGGACCCAGAACAAAACCTCGCGGTACACCTGTACCTAATAAAAACTAACTTACTAAAACCAATTAGTAATCAATTAATAACCATTCATATTTCAGTAATTCAACCAAAATTTCTTAAAATTACAAAAATCCAGATAAATCTAACTAACTATACAATCGATTGTTGTTGGGGAAATCAAAATTTCTTCCGATAAAAAACTTGTGTATTCCCTACAATTGGATGTAATCTAAAAATCCAGTTAGCGAATGAGAGGAAATATTTCACGTGCTCAACATAAAATCGAGTGACCGGGGGGGTGCAAGGAGCAGAGCATAAGGTACATAATTTCGTGAGGACATAAAGAGAATACGCTGATGTCCGAAAGGTCCTTCTCCTCTGCTCCTCTCTCGTCCACTCCCGCGGGAACCTTAAAGAAATTGCCGATGTATGGACTCCCGATTTGTTACACCCCGATCAAACGAAAAACACATCTCTTTCTCTCTCTCTCACCAATTCTATATCACTAGGAGGGTGGTGGTGGTCTCTCTTCCGACGAATATAAATAAATCCCTCTTCTACATAGAGCAACAAATTTTATGGGTCCCCCGTCCAATTAAAATATATCAATTCCATTGATCTCTTTATTTGCCAGACGTCGACGGCAAACAGCAAAAAAAAATAAAAATAAATAAATAAATAAAAATAAATGTAGATATAGAGAAGATTCGCGGAAACTGCGCAAGAAAAAACCTTTTAATTAAAACAGCTTCATTAAGCGATGAAACAGAGAGATAGATAGAGTTGAGAGCCATTTACTCCTTCCTTTTCCACGTCCGTTTGGTAATTTGTTAATTAGTTTTTATTTCCACCCCTTTTTTCCGAATCCCAATCCTTCTCGCATTTTTTTGTGATATATCGAATTCCCATATAAATATATCAAGTCGATTCTTGTGGCCTTGTTCAATGTTATATTATATGCGAGGACGTGATGATATGGTGTGTGTTGGTAGTCCGATAAATCGACGGACAGACTTGGAATCCGAAATCGGGATCCACGAACTTTATGGAGCGTAGATCATCGCTCTAATTGCGCATTTACATATGTAAATGCATATGTGCGTACGGTATGTAATGTAATGCGCGCATCGATGATGTTATGTGTTGTTTCCCATGGACAGAGAGAGAGAGAGAGAGTGGAGAAGAACCGCTGCTTCTTTCCATGGGAAATGTTATTATTATTATTACTATATGGGTTAGAGTGGAGGAGGCGGCGACCGTCCGTCCGATCAGGGCACAAATGGATTGAATAACAATTGTGTAACGGACGGTCGTGGATGCGTGCAAAAAATATGCTGCCCGCTATTAAAAAAAATGTTGCCTTCCGTATGCCGTGGAGGAACACACGAACGATGTATGCTAAAACGCAATCATTTACACTTCGTTTCGTACGCTCAGCGTATAGCATCACATAATTAATCAGTTTGCAGGACGACGAGACACCCGTTCCGAACTATACCGTACATTATTTGAGCCGTTCATTTTGAAAGTGACTTAAGTTCATTTATCTTTAATTTGAAATACTTAAGGTTTTGCGTTTTTACAAAATTAAAAATATATTGATTTAACATTGCAAATCGCATTTAAGGGATTTAATTTTATACATCCTATTAAAAAGTCGCTATTATTAAGTGTATAATATGACCTTGCTTACCTTAAAAGGACTTAGGTCACTTTCAAAATAAAAATTTGTTTTGTTACAAAAAGTGAAAGAGCTTAAGTCCGTTACATATAGCTTAAAAATAGAAAAAAAAAACATTTAAATTATATTTTTAGATAATAAAAATAAATTTAGTAACAAGTTATGCGGGAGTGATTTGAAGTAGTTATGGTTGTTCCAGAGGTATATACCGCAATAAGTCCATCATGTGTCGGTATTTTAGTGATGTGATGATTCTTATACTTTTATATAACGATGGCAATACAATATTCCCAAATTTTTTAGGTCTGCCCCGACGTGACAATAAATCACGAATTTTAAATTTTGCGTTCTCATCCATGGTTGTTTTGTATAAAATTTTATACGGTTCATTTCTTAAAAATCGCATCCAGCATATTTTTCTCCTTCTTTTTTTAAATCTGTTGTACGAGTTTAATTCCTCTTCACTTTCAGAATCAAGAAATCTTGTTATTTCATCCTTTCCCAGGGGTTTAATAATTTCTTTAAATTAAATATTATTTTGTTAAATTTCAATTTAATATCGAAACGTAATTTAAATTACCTTCATCACTGCTTTCAACATTTAAGACTTAGGTCACTTTCAAAATTAGGATTTTCAATATTTATATTATTTTGAAAATGTACGTGATATAAAGTTTTCAAATGTACTAAGTATATTTCAATACCGATTTATTTTTTTGACAGTTCAGCATAAATTGTAAATGTCACAAGTGCCAACTTGATAAAAGATGAAAATGGACTTAAGCCACTTTCAAAATAAACGGCTCATTTACGATTTACAACAACAAACTGCTGAAACGTACACAAAACATAATAAATAAATAAATTAATAAAAATCACAAAGCGCAACATTGAAATGGATTTGCGGAGCTTTCTAAACGCTACCAATTTCTAGCACCGAAACGATAAATGTTTAGTGAAATTTACACAGTATAAACTATAGAAAACAACATTATTACAATCAGGCAACTTCTTTACTTATTACCCCCCCAAAATATAAATATTTATGCTGATATTACCCCAATATGACCCCAGTGACCAGATGCAAATCCTCTCGACTTCCCAGTATGAATCATTTTACATGCCAATGTTAGCACTAAAAAATACCAGAATGTTAAAGTGTTCAACAAAGCCATTATTCGTGAATGGAGGAAGATTTCGCAGGTTCACATTCGTGCAGCGTGTGACTTGACTAATTTAGAGCTATAGTTTGCGTTCAAGGTATCTATATCGAAAATTCAAAATGAATTGAAAAAATTTAATTGTTTTCCATCATTTTTTGCTTGTGGTTCAATAAAATCCAATTTAAAATAAAAAAAATACAGCGTTCTGAAAAGTTGCACTTCAATTGGGCCACCCTGTATAATTATTAATACATTTGAACTTAATTATTTCAAATCCAATTATAAATTTGATCCATTAGTTTTCGATTTCTCAAAACACAACCCAAAAATTGATGAATTTCGATACGTAAAATCCAATATCAATATTTCCAACAATTCAGTTCAAAGTGTGAGAATCTTTACGATTATTTTCTTGTGTAACAATTACACAGAGGCAATGAAATAATGACACGTAGCGGCGAAGAAGGAGCCTAGTTTCCAGCAATAAACGCATTTTCTATTTTTCCACGAAAACAGCGGTTCAACGCGATAGATCAATTCAATTCAAACGAATCTTACATATCTTTCCATCAAAAATTATACATAATTTAAGATTTTTAAAAAATTAAAATTTGCAAAAGTATCAATCACAATGTAATATACAAAATTATTAATTTAAGATAATGTAAACATAAATTTAAACATAAATACAAGATTTTTGTCTATTAATACTTAAAACTGTAGTTATTTTGAACAGAAAGATTTAGATTTGACAAAATTAACTTTTTAAAGAATTTTACTTCATAATTAACAAAAAAGAAGAACTTGCCTCGATAATAAAATGTTTCAGGTAAAAATAGAAGACTAATACACCGATTTATATCCAATAGAATCACTGCTTTACCTTCAATAATCCAATAAAGAAGTTCATATATTGATAAAAGTATTAATTCTAGTTATAAATATTTAACGATTTACGTTAACAAAACGTTGTTAAAATTGGGATTAAACTTTAATTTTTCATTAAAATCTAATTTTTTCATGAAATCCTAAAACCGTCAACCAATAATAACAAAATATTAAGTATATAATAAATGAAAAGAATAAAATTGTATATAAATGAAAAAATTGTTATTTTACTCATATATTTTTTTTTGTATTTAGTTGGAACATTTGGAAATTTTGTTAATTGTACTCATTACATATTTATTTCAACAACTTTACTTCAAAGAAATTGAAACTTGTTACTTCATTTATTAAATTTACTCAAATTTACACAAACAGGCTGAAGCGTTGCAAATCACTAAATTTTGTATATAGATTTATGTAATTATTAATGTTGAAATCATCATATTGGTAACTATTAAATTAGTTTCATTAATTCTAGCTAAATATTTAACGATTCATTTTAACAAAAATGTTATTGCAGCAATGAATAAACTGAGAATGATCTTATTAGTTAATTATATTATTTTAATTAATTCAACTTTGAATAATCCACTAAAGAAGTTGTTATATTTTGATAAAAGTATTAATTTTAGTTAAATATTTAACGATTTACGTTAACAAAACGTTGTTAAAATTGGAATTAAACTTTATTTTTTTCATGAAAATCTACTTTTTTCATGAAATCCTAAAACCGTCAACTAATAATAACAAAATATTAAGTATATAATAAATGAAAAGAATAAAATTGTATATAAATGAAAAAAATGTTATTTTACTCATATTTTTTTTTGTTTTTAGTTGGAACATATGGAAATTTTGTTAATTGTACTCATCACATATTTATTTCAACAACTTTACTTCAAAGAAATTGAAACTTGTTACTTCATTTATTAAATTTACTCAAATTTACACAAACAGGCTGCAAACCACTAAATTTTGTATATAGATTTATGTAATTATTAATGTTGAAATCATCATATTGGTAACTATTAAATTAGTTTCATTAATTCTAGCGAAATATTTAACGATTCATTTTAACAAAATATTATTTCAATAATGAATAAACTGAGAATGATCTTATAAGTTAATTATATGATTTTAATTAATTCAACTTTGAATAATCCAATAAAGAAGTTCTTATATTTTGATAAAAGTATTAATTCTAGTTATAAATATTTAACGATTTACGTTAACAAAACGTTGTTAAAATTGGGATTAAACTTTAATTTTTTCATGAAATCCTAAAACCGTCAACCAATAATAACAAAATATTAAGTATATAATAATTGAAAAGAATAAAATTGTATATAAATGAAAAAAAAAAATGTTATTTTACTCATATTTTTTTTTTGTATTTAGTTGGAACATTTGGAAATTTTGTTAATTGTACTCATTACATATTTATTTCAACAACTTTACTTCATTGTTACTTCATTTATTAAATTTACTCAAATTTACACAAATAGGCTGAAGCGTTACAAACCACTAGATTTAGTATATAGATTTAAGTAATTATTAATGTTCAAATCATCATAATGGTAACTATACACTCGGAAATATTATCCATTTAATATCAACCGCGATCTTAAATTTACTCAATGTTCACATAAATGAACAGATTATGAATAAAATTATACGACATAAAAAAAAATAACAAAAACCTAATTGATTGAATTGAATTTTTTAACAACAACAACAAAAAAATCAGTAAATTAATACAAATAAAACAGAAAAAAAAACTATTATATCATAAATACAAAAAAAAAAAAATTATTCTGTAAGTACTAAAACCATAATGTTCGAATTAATTGTCATGTAAATGTTTACCAAGAATAGATTACAAAGCAATGCAGCAGCAAAAACAACAAAAAAAGAAAGATAAATATAGAGAATTACGTAATCGCGTTTAACTTAAACTAAAAGGCACGATTATTATTCAAAATAGTCTATTTTTTCGGTATTTCCGTTAAACACGAGCCGCAATTATAATACCGTAACAGGGATATCTTAAGCAAACAAATATATATATATATAATTCATCGAGCGAACGAATTTGAATAAGCACGAAAGTAATTCGTATTTGTGTGTGTGTTTTTTCTTTATTTCGATAAACTAAAAGCACAACAACATATCCGGTCTATTTTCATAATAATTACCGGATAAAAGAAAAGAGAGAACGACGTTCATTACTTCTTTATATTGTTAAGTCCACAATTTATCGTAGCAAACCATTGAATTGATAAATAGAATAGAATTATATACATATACAACACTTTAACCATTATTCTTAAAGAAAAAAAAAAACAGAAATAAACAGATACAAAACAAGAAATAAAACAGTTACCAAAGCTAAATGAAGAAAAAGGAGAACTTTCCGAATCGAAAGGCGTAATGAGCGCAATTAAAATATCGCAACGACGTAATTACTTTCGTGTGTTCTATTTACTTGATGTATTTCAATTGCCAGTGATTACTATAAATATTTATTTTTACTCGCCTTTTTTTTTCTTTTAAATTACTATTACTATTAGTATTATTATAACTATTTGCCTTATTTCGATCGAGTTTACTTCATTTGAAATTCTCTATTCGAAATAAGAGTTATGATGAATGAGACTGAACTCTCGCTGTTTCTATTTTTATTTGCAGTTATTTATTTTCGTTGGTGTCCGAATGGAGGAAGTGAACGCTGATGGTTTACGTTTATCGGTGAGACAAGTTATTGGAGTTTCGAGTTTCAATGCGTATAGAAAGAAGAGAGAGAAAGAGAAGATCGTTGAGCTATTGAAAATCTCGTGGGTAGATAATCCGATGCGAGCGGCAATAAATCTTCAGAGGATGCTAATGAAGTACGCTAATTAAACATTACAGACACACACACTCGACTACTACTGTTAATTCGCAATAAGTTAATGCGACATGAGCTAAATGCGAGATGCGATCGATTCGTTCAAAATCAAAGACTTTTTCCATCCTATTATATTAATAACTATTAGAGTTTGTTGTCGACTTCTCTCGTTTCTTCGTTCTCAATCCGAGCAAAGTACGCTCTTCCTGCATATAAAGAGAGTAAGAGAAAGGAGTAGGAGAGAAGAGAAGTAGTAGCAGCGCTCGAAGCACTAAGAATCCGTTAAGTTGGTTATTTATTATAAACGCAATAAATAATCGGAGGAGTTAAAGAGATATGCAGCTCAGGTATATATTAGTTACTGGGAACCGTGCAAGATATCGATTTCTGCAAAACGGCCGATGTGATGTGTGTTCGCTATTTATTATTTACCTCTTGGGATGCACGCCTATCGATATAAAACCGACTCCTTCCATCCAAACGCATTCCTTCACAGACTCATTATATTATATTCTAATATCTCATATCTTTCGCGTACGCGTGAAATCTGAATGAGGCGACGACTCAGACTCTTCAAACTCTTGAGCACACTTGAAAAATAGCAAGTCTTTAGGTTCATCAAGTAATTGTGATAAAAATTACATAATTAAAGTGGAGAAACTATTGAAATTTTAACAATTCTTGGTGAAATCTAAATCACAGAAAGTTTTAGTGTTAAAAATTACTTGATTATTTAGGTGGAAAAACTAAAAATTACATAAATTAATGAAAAATCATCATTTTTGATGGAATATGAAAACCTGTTCAGAACAAAATAAAAAATGTAAAAATACAAAAACAAAATTTTTGAAAAATTTGAATGAAATATCATCAATTTTTAGAAAAATTTAAATCACTTATACTTTTCTTTATATTACAAAAGTTGTTAATCAAAAATTACGCAACTATTGAAAATCGATACATTTTTAGTGAAATTACCTGATGAAATCAATAAAATAAAATATTGAAAATTCATCAATTTTTAGTAAGTAATCACCTAAACTTTGTAATCAAGTTGTCGAAATCAAAAATTATGTTAATTAGAAGAAACTATGGAAAATTAAGCTTTTATTTGACTTTAAACGATGATTCGAAGTTCTGAATGTTGTTATAAAAATTACGTTACAGTATGAATTATTAAGGTGAAGCAACTATTCAAATTTTGTCAATTTCGAAATCTGAATGAGGCGACGACTCAGACTCTTCAAACTCTTGAGCACACTTAAAAAATAGCAATAGTCTTTAGGTTCATCAAGTAATTGTGATAAAAATTACATAATTAAGGTGGAGAAACTATTGAAATTTTAACTATTCTTGGTGAAATCTGAATCACAGAAAGTTTTAGTGTTAAAAATTACTTGATTATTAATGCAAAAATTAAAAATTACATAAATTAATGAAAAATCATCATTTTTGATGGAATATGAAAATCTGTTCAAAACAAAAAAAAAATGTGAAATTACAAAAACAAAATCAATTTTTAGAAAAATTAAAATCACTTTTGTTTATATTACAAAAGTTTTTAATCAAAATTTACGTAACTATTGAAAATCGATACATTTTTAGTGAAATTACCTGATGAAATCAATAAATAAAATATTGAAAATTCATCAATTTTTTTTGTAAGTAATCACCTAAACTTTGGTAACCAAGTTGTCAAAACCAAAAATTATCTTAATTAGAAGAAACTATGGAAAATTAAGCTTTTAGTTGACTTTAAACGATGATTCGAAGTTCTGAATGTTGTAATAAAAATTACGTTACAATATGAATTATTAAGGTGATTATTTTTTTCTAAATATTAAATCAATATCTTAATTAACTTATTTACACTAATTTTAACTACAAACATTATAAAATTTTGAAATAATGAATGTTGTTAAAGTTTACTTAAAAGTACTAAAGTTATTAAAAATTATCATTTTTTGTTGATTTTTGTTTCTTAAAACTATTTTATACAAATGAATACGAATCTGAAGTAATAAAATTTTAAGTTTTTTTTTTGGTGAATCAACTAATATTGGATTCACCTGCAATAGTTTTGAAGAAACTTACTAAATTTTACAAATTAAATAATTGATCCAACTTAAAATTACTGAGAAACTATTAAATTTGACGGAATTGATGAAACAAAACTTAATAAAATTAGCAAATTTTAGAAAAAAATCAACAAAAATTTTGGAGATAAATTTGGTATTTCATATTTAAATTCACATTTTACGAAATAAACCTTTCAATTGAATTATCTAATTGATTATTTTGTAAAAGTTTTGCTTAGATAACAAATCTGAGCTGCAGCAAGATATTGATGCGATGCATTTGGGAAAGTATTGGGGCGAGGGATGAAGAATAAAAGGAAGGAAAAATGATGGCAATGGAAAAAGAGTGTTATGCGAGTAAGAAGTAAAGTATGGTTAGAGTGCGATAGAGATGATAGCGGCGAGGAGCCCGTCATAATCGGATATATCCCCATGGGACGGTACAAATCGGCCCTCAGACATAAATATTTTATGGATTTACGTTGTACACTTTATCCGATCACCGTTCGATTCGGGGCCTTCGACGGTTGTCTCCTCATCCATCCACCTACACACTACCACTCACTCACTCACTCATACTATATACAACATTCACTCATATGATATTATGATTTTACCCGCAGGATCTCTTTCACTTTCCACCCCAAGATTTCAGATCTTTCGAAGCATATTTGGACCCTCAATAAAATAAACTCAAATTCCTCGTTCGATTCAAACGCAAAGTGGAAATCCCATAAGTGTACGTTCGTCATATTTTATTTAAATATACTTTACTCACTCTCTAAAGTTAGCAGTTTTATACACCACAAAAACATACACAAATTTACCATTTAAACCAGAAGTTCCCAAACTTGTTTGTGTCGTAGACCCCTTGCCATGTTTTTCGGTTTTGGCAATTACCTGATATTGATTTTTTTTGTAAATTTCTAAGTGTAGTGAAGTTTAGTGTTAAAACTTAAAGTAAAAACACATGTTAAGTTTTATACATAAATTAAAACTGCTCAAAATAGAATTTTGTATCTGTTATAATATAAAATATAGGTAACATAAAATAAACTAAGCAATAAGTGAATGTTTTTAGTGAGAAGGATGAACCTGATGCTTTAATAAAAAAATATCAACATTTGGCGTCAATTTTGTAAGGTTTAATCTTAAATCTCCTCGTCTAATGATGTCCAGTCTGTTTCTTTTTTTCGTTAGGAGATTGGTGACAGCTTTCCACTAGGCATGACGATGGAAAGGAAATTAAAAATTTCCTCGCTATATTCCATAATACGAGATAAGTAAGCCAGAATTGCTGATATCTGTTTTTAAACTGAACTTTAAGTTCTTCGTTTGTACTTAGTTCAGTCAGTTCCTCTTGTATTATGACATTCGTTTCTTCTATGTCACCATATGGGTTAATTATCCACGGTGGTATTATCATAGTCAAACCTAGTTTCTAAATCTGAATAGAGGGCATTTAAATGTTGAAACGTCCTCTTCCTGGCAGTTTGTCTGTGACAAATTGGGGAACTGGTCCAATATTTTGCTTCATTAGTTTATCACTGGCAAGAAACGCCGATAAGATGGACTTTGTTTTAATCAAATTTATTTTTATCTTTAGTATCCGGAAATTCTACAATAGTCTCAAAAAGTGCAAAAAAAAATCTTGGCAAACATAAGGCTTTCCACAGCCAGCGTACTTCAGTGTGAAGGAGTAATTGATGAAAGTATTCAATGCGTTGCTTCAATGACTAATTGAAGAGATTCATACATAATCTAACACTCAAATTTATATAATTTGTACAAGTATTTATATTATAAGATAGTATAAAAGATAGTTCATTTCATGGACCCCCAACTTTGTTTTTTCGCTGACGTAGACCCCTTGCATGTTGTCATAGACCACTTTGGGAATCACTGATTTAAACAAACAGAAATTATTAAGAAACTACATTAGATTTTTATTACAAAATTATTGTAAATTCAATTCAATAAGAAATCATCAAGCAGAAAACAAATAACTTGGAGGTTTAGTGTATAGTTCGAAACTTGAATTTTTGGGTTGGCATTTCTGGTGTATATTGAGATGGGTGAAAGCAACTGAAGGTCCCCTGGGGGAAAGGGGTTGAAAAATGATAATTGGATAGTAAAAATGTATGCGACTGTTGTTGTTCCAAAGCCAGAGTGGATCGTGTGGAAAGGAGAAGCGGTAACGACACGAAAACGCGAAGAAGACCAGACCGAACCTCGAATCCAATATCCAATAAAAACAAAACACAAAAAGAAATAAAAATAAAAATAAAAGAACGAGAGGAACGGACAACGACGCCGGGTCCGGAATAAATATGGTAGTGGGCCGTGATGGTGTTGCGGTGACACATCACCCTGCAACACATACAAAACAAAAACACATCGTGCATAGATATAGGGATGTGTGTGTATGTTTATTTGTCGTTGCCGCTGCTGGACCATAACTCCAGCAACGACACGACCTTCGTCCGGTGGTGTCAATAAACGCGGACCGCACATCTCTGCATATTTCCTCCTATCCTCTAACCGCCCCCTCAGGCATTGACGCCCCTTTCCTCTCTCTTATTTTCGCACATCGTCATCACAATTTACAGCACACCCCGAGAGCATTTTCATATGGAACGAAATGAAACTTAGATTCTGACCCAATAATATCTTCGATGGTCGGGCATGCAGTCGATCCGTGGGAGCACAGCGACCTTCTCGAAACGGACGTCCATTTATCCGGGACATCTTTACGACACCTGAAATATTCACACACACACACCGTCTCAATTTACTGCGCAATTGTATCCAACACCTCTTCGTCATCATCATCTTCAAAACATCTACAGCACCAAACGAACCATACCTTTCACACCATATTCTTTATTCCTTCAAGAAGTCAACTTAATTTAATTCTTCCTTCTGTATTTTCAAAGCTTCTATTTAAATTCAGGCATAGCTCCAATACTTATTCACAATCTTCAACAATAAAACTCTATATTTTTTATTATTTATTCCATTAATTTTATTCTTCCTTCTGTAATTTCAAAGCTTCTATTTAAATTCAGGCATAATAGCTCCAATACTTCTTCACAATCATCAACAATAAAACTCTATATTTTTTATTATTTATACCATTAATTTTATTCTTTCTTCTGTAATTTCTAACATACTTCTTAAAAGTATATAGATTTATGCATAAATCTTCACCAATTAAACAACAATTCCACTTCATCATCATTATCATCATTTGCACAATTTTTGCATAAAATATATTCAAACTTTCCATTTGTATTTACATAACTTATATATAAATTTATGTATGCACAAATCCAACATCCGTACATTCTTGTTTTTTTATTCCTTCGAGAAGTGAACTTAATTTAATTCTTCCTTCTGTAATTTCAAAGCTTCTATTTAAATTCAAGCATAACAGCTGCAATACTTCTTCACAATCTTCAACAATTAAACTCTATATTTTTTATTATTTATTCCATCGAGAAGTGAACTTAATTTAATTCTTCCTTCTGTAATTTCAAAGCTTCTATTTAAATTCAGGCATAATAGCTCCAATACTTCTTCACAATCTTCAACAATTAAACTCTATATTTTTTATTATTTATTCCATTAATTTTATTCTTCCTTCTGTAATTTCTAACATATTTCTTAAAAGTATATAGATTTATGCATAAATCTTCACCAATTAAACAACAATTCCACTTCATCATCATTATCATCATTTGCACAATTTTCCATAAAATACATTCAAACTTTCCATTTGTATTTACATAACTTATATATAAATTTATGTATGTACAAATCCAACATCTCTTCCTTCGAGAAGTGAACTTAATTTAATTATTCCTTCTGTAATTTCAAAGCTTCTATTTAAATTCAGGCATAATAGCTCCAATACTTCTTCACAATCTTCAACAATTAAACTCTATATTTTTTTATTATTTATTCCATCGAGAAGTGAACTTAATTTTATTCTTCCTTCTGTATTTTCTAACATACTTCTTAAAAGTATAAAGATTTATGCATAAATCCAATATCTTCACCAATTAAACAACAATTCCACTTCATCATCATCATCATTATCATCATTTGCACAATTTTTGCATAAAATATATTCAAACTTTCCATTTGTATTTACATAACTTATATATAAATTTATGTATGCACAAATCCGTACATTATTGTTTTTTTTATTCTTTCAAGAAGTGAACTTAATTTAATTCTTCCTCCTGTATTTTCAAACATTCTGCTTAAATTTATAGTTTCATACATAGCTCCAATATTTCTTCGTCATCCTCACCAATAAACCAAAGAACCATATCCTCTATTTCACTCTATAGTTTTTATTTTTCTTTCATCGAAAAGATCTATTCTTCCTTCTGTATTTTCTAACATACTTCTTAAAAGTATATAGATTTATGCATTAATCCAATATCTTCATCAATTAAACAACAATTCCACTTCATCATCATCATCATCATCATCATTATTTGCACAATTTTTGCATAAAATATATTCAAACTTTCCATTTGTATTTACATAACTTATAAATAAATTTATGTATGCACAAATCCAACATCCGTACATTCTTGTTTTTTTATTCCTTCGGGAAGTGAACTTAATTTAATTCTTCCGATTGTATTTTCAAACCTTCCGCTTAAATTTTTATAGTTTCATACATAACTCCAATATTTCTTCGTCATCCTCACCAATAAACCAAAGAAACATATCTTTTAATTAATTCACTCTATAGTTTTTATTTTTGTTTCATCCAAAAGATCTATTCTTCCTTCTGTATTTTTCTAACATTCTTCTTATAGATTTGCATCAATCTATATACTTTTAAGAAGCGTCTTCATCAATTTTCCATCAATTATCTTCATTTTCTTCCATGACTTATATATATAAATTTACACAGACACAAATCCAACATCTCTTCATCATCAAATCTCACCAAAACAAACAAAGAACCATATCCTCTCCGTACATTCTTTTTTTTTCTGTTCATCGAGCAGTGAACTTAATTTTATACCTTTCCTCCTGCACTTTTTCGGCGTGTTTTTAAATTTATAGATTCATGCACGGCACGTAAACGTTAATTGAAAAAACCCGCATGGGTTTCTTTATTTATACCCTCCACACGTCACGTACTCCACATTTTCTGATCGAAAGAGAGAAGAGGCGAGAACGCCCGTTTCCTCGCCAAAACCCTCTCTCTACACGTGAACGCCGGCAATGGGGGAATTACGAGAAATTACATTAAAGACGTTTTATTAAACGCAGTTTTTCTTTTTTCGGAAAAGACAGGACTCGAAACGATCGCAATTACAAAACATAAATGGGATGCGTTTTAGTAGTACTGTTCTTGTTGTCGTCGTTTCTGTTCAATTTTCTGCTTTCATTTCGAAACTGAAGGAAGAAGGAAGGATGGAAAGAAGGAATCTCATCGCATCTGTATGCACGGCCTTCGTTCGCGGCAATCTTAGGGGGGGGGGGGGGCGAGGAACGATGAGAACTTGTAAACAAAGTCCTTTATGCATTGATTGTTTTCCGGGCTTAATGGCTGGAAATTTGAATAACGAATTCTATCCACTTCTTCTATTCCATTTTATTTCATTTCATGTTATTTTACAGAGTCCATAAATTCTAATTGCCCAGAACGGATTCCTCAATCCTCACCAAACCACACATTTCCAGCATCGTAACAGATGCATCAACAAAAACAACAGTTTTTTATGGATGAATTAAAAATATTTGATAAAGAATCGTCAGAGTAGTGGCAGTAATAATAGTATAAAGATTTCCTTTTCAACCGATTAACGATCTTTAAAATTTCTTAAAAACATCAAAATATAAGCAAATAACTAACGTATAATAATAATAAATTATGGTACAATTCGAGTGAGAAACGGAGTTTGAAGACTGAAGCTGAAATGCAATGTTAGGTAAAAATCCGGTCATGTGAGCGGAGCGGCAGCGGCTAAACGTACGACCGTTGTTAATCATAAATTCGACGGCGAAAAAGGGAGAAGAAACGACGATAATTGTCGACGCGATGGCAAAAAGCAACGAGCGACGATATAAGGGCAAAAAGGAGAGTACGAAGAAGTGGAAACAGTAGAAGTAGAATAAGAAAAAGAGAGGAATGCGCAAGTGGCGGAGGCTGATGTAATTCAAATTGGGACGTGTTGTGTGAAAGTGTCGCAGTGGTTCGATGTTAATCGGGTCTTTGAATCCGGTGGCATCGAATTATATATTATTATTGAGACTCGAAGGAAAACTGCAGACTGTATGTGCATGGATATGTTTGTGTGTGTATCGGGGGGGCTTTAATAATATGTTTAAATGGAATTCTCCGTTCCGTTTGTGCGAGCTGAGAGAAGCCGCGCGGCGCATCAATAAAAATATCGTCCAAGTGTAACTGATTGACATGATACATGACTCTTAACAAATTCTTGCTGTGTGTAGATCTAGTTCTATTAAACAGCGTACACACCAACAGAAGCAAGCAGCAGCAAGATCGGCACACCAGCAGAAGCGGGAGATGAAGAAGTGCATTCGACGAAGCGAGATGGAGGTAGTATGGATAGGTAGAGGAAGGAGTGTTCTCTTCTCGTACGCGATGATGAGAGAGAGAGGGAGCAAGAATAAAGTGGATGCTGTAAAGAAGAGAGTGAGAGATGGATGAAGAAGAGGATGCAGGCAGGGTTGTAGGTAACTTTGGCCATAACAAGCCGCCGTGCGATTGCGATGCGCGGCATGCATCCAACTTGACTACAAACAACAGGTGTTTTTGTATATACACGACCACTCGTTAACTGTTTTTCCCCCGTGTTATTTATTATTATTTTATTTGTGACAATTTTTTACGGGCGATACATCATCATACGCGGCCGGGAATGCCATTCGCGGAGAACACAAGAGGAGCCGGCGAAATGTTGCGAATATAATTTCGTTTTGTCATAAAACCCATTTTCCGCATCCACCAGAAGAAGGTGCTGATGGTGGTGGAGGTGGCTAATGATTCCAAATTCGAAGAAGGGTTGGAGGTGAACGAGATAAGGACCACCTCAGGTGTGTGATGTGTGCATCGACGCGATAACCGTTTATTGTTATGGTCGCGCCAGCCAGGAAATTGCATCCCATCCACCTAGAAGAAAACACGAAGATGTTCACGGCTTCCTCGCGTTAAGGCGAGCTGTAAATTTCATATTTGCGGTCGACCATAAAGCATAACTCAGTGGCCCCCATAAAATCCGCATCACCTATACCAAAATCTCCCCCAATTTTTTTCGCGTGAATCATTCCTCTCTTCCTCCTCCTCCTCCCCCAACACCTGTAGCACGGCGCCCCACGTCGCGCGCCAAAAATCGATAAAATCAGTTTTACACATCCAATTCCATGTGCACAAAGATATATTTGTAAATAGTTCAGAAGACAGCATTAAATTTTCAGAAATAGTTTCATTCATGAGTGTTGCCCCACGTTAGACGCCAATTCTCTATATTTATAATAACGTTATATTAAGTTAGATAGTAACGTTATCACTTAAAAACTATAAAAAAAAGAACTAAAATCAAATAAACTTGAAAGGTATGATTCACAAATCACTATACCAGCAAAAATGATTTTTTTTTGGGTAATAGAGAAATTTTTCTAATTTCATCTTACCAAACTCAGAGAGCGGTTTTCTGACT
>NW_017096765.1:0-2752 GCF_001412225.1 Nicrophorus vespilloides
TACCAAACCTAAGGCTCCACAACAGACAACAGAAGAAGATATCCCACAGTGTCCAGAAAACCATCCCTGGGACACGACAACGGGATAGACGTTAATTATACGAGGCGAGCACGTGGCGAGCTCGAGGCGAGCACGAGTCGACCGCGTGGTAACGCGCGTAGAGTGAAATAACAATTGCGGGGACATTAAGTGAAAATAACAATAAATAATATGTCAGACGCAGAGATGAGGGATGCGGCTGTTATCAGCGACGCTGATGCCGACCCTACGACGGATAGTAGCGAGGATGATCGCAGGATAAGGACTAGACAAAATAGAAAATTTTTAAAGATGGCGGCGGAGCGCATGGCTCCCAAAACTAAAGTCAGGGGAAAAGTCAAATTAGCCGGCGAAAACACCGTGGAGGCAACTGCAGGAGGCAGCGGCGTAACGGCTTCTAAAGCCATCGTCGTTGTACAGGACGTAATTGTCAAAAATATAACCGGGAGTAATGATGATGTAATCACAAATAAAGATGATGAAATCGATAGTAAGGATTGCGCAATACCGTCAGGCGACGACAAAAGCGATGGGAGCGTCATCATTATAGGGGGGAGGCGGAGGAAAATCTCCAAAAGTGAAAAGTTGCTCTGTAAACAAACAGAAGCTAGTAGATCGGTAGAAGTGCTCGAGGCCTACGAGGCTTTTAACGAGGCCAGGAGTGCCGTTCAGTCTCTCAGACTGAAATCGAGGGCACAGGACCATGTGGCCCTGTTAAATGTGCTGGAAAACTCCTGCGGAACGATGATCAATCGCATGGAGAGAGTAGCTACAAGGATGGAGGAGGCGGTTAAAAGATTAGATTATTTGCAGGCAAGGGTCTGCGACAGCTTAGAGGGCAAAATAAATGAAAAAGAGGGGTGGGTACAAGTCAATAAGGGGAAGAAAGTGGAGGTTGTGACAAACAAGGGAAACGGATTCTCTTATGCGGATGCTGCAAAGGCAGGGGGGGTGGTCAATAAGCCAACTAAACCTAAACAGCTGACTTTAGCCGACCGCGTGAGCGCTAATAAGGAGGCTCAAAAAGTCAAAGAGAAACTTCCAGTTGTAATGATCAAAGACGTAAAGGGGGTATTGAATTCAGGGGGGGTGAGAAATAAAATCTTAGCTGGTCTCAGACCTGCGTTAGCCGGCCTTAAAGTAAAGGCAACCAGGAATGCCAAAAATGGAGTGGTTGTAGAGCTGGAAAACGAAGCCGAAGCTAAGAAATTACTAGATGCGACTAACGTATGTAAAAACATGGGGCTGGTGGCGTCAGAGCCAAAAGGTGTTAGGCCTAAGGTAATAATCAGGAACATGTATGGCGATTGTAACGATGAGGATATTATAGAGGTGATCGCAGCTTCTAATAATTTGCCTAGCAATTTTAGAAGCACTGCCAAGATAGTTTGGAGGGCAAAGAATGGAACTACGGTGATCGAATGCAGCGAGAATGCCAGGGATATATTGGTGAATGGTACCGTCGCGGCCTTTTGGCACAAATATGTGGCAAAGGACTATGTGACGGTGCAAAGATGTTTCAGATGCTTGGCCTACGGGCACAGAGTAAATGAGTGCCCAGCCAGAGTGGCCAGCTGTAACAGGTGCGGTTACGAGGGTCATCTGGCTGCAGAATGCATGGTGAATGAAAAAGATTTGGAATGTATTAATTGTTGGCGACACGAAAGGAATTGCAGTCATAAGGCGATGACTGATGCGTGCCCGTTTTATGTAAGAGAGAGGAACAAATGTTTGAGAAGAGTGAATTTTGGTACGAATGATGATTAAGTTCATACAGATCAATTGTTGCAGGAGTGCTAGAGTGTTCAAGGAATTGTTCACGTATATGAATGAGGAAGGTATAGATGTGGCAATGGTGCAGGAGCCGTACATGTTCAGGAGCCAACTCGGTGGCATACCGGTTGGCTTTGAATACGTACAGAGTGAGGGCATCGCCAGGTATGCGGGAGCCGCTGTAATAATCAGGAAAAGGGTTTTGGACGTGGTAGCCATCAGCTACTTAACGGGGGTGAATTATGCAGGGGTATGCATCACCTTGGGCGGGGGGCAAAAATTATATGCGGTCTCCATGTACATGCAATGGAACTCGTCGATTTTTGAAAGTATGAATGAATTAAGTATGATAAGCGATTAGGTGAATGGAGCGCCAACTATTGTGTGTGTGGATGCGAATGCATCCTTCGTGGTCGTCGCGTAGAATGTCGCAGCAGAGTAGGAACGTGCAGAACCGGCCCAGATCGGCTCACGATTTGCGATGTCCAGGTCAGTTGGTCGGGAGATCGTGGACTCGACCAGGCCTGGACTGACAAACTATTAAAATACGACAATGAGCACTTCCGAGCCGCTGCGCTCAGAAAATGGCCCAACACCATAATAACTATTGTACCCCTGGTGTTGGGTGCTAGGGGAACCCGGGCTGCAAAGAACTTAATCACAACGAATGTTCTAGGGGTGTCCACGTCGCTCAAACGGAGTTGTGTCCACTCCTGCCTAAAGTGGGGCAGCTCGATCCATGCCACCTTTATGAGAACAGCCTGGGCTCAGCGGCCAGCGCAGCACAACCGCAGCCACCAGCGCCTGTGGAAGCGGCACGGACACAGAGGCCCAACGGTGCTGCCCAGCTGTGGCGACACCGGGGACGGCGAGGGAGACCACCGAGACGCAGTGGTGTTGTGTGAGTGCCGGTAGGGGTCGGTGATGTGCGAGGGTGTGT
>NW_017096766.1:0-1067 GCF_001412225.1 Nicrophorus vespilloides
GTCGTTACTCCTCTTATAAGATATCCTCATCACACGCTCGCATATTTTCTCGCTTTTCTCGCTTATTTACACACAAACATACAATAAATTAATAAATATTAAGTTTTATAACATCTACAATTCCATCAATATTTTGAATCTAAATTAATTTTTAATAACATTCGTAATTAACACGTTTAAATACACGTCAATTTACATTAATTTGAGCCTAAATAAATCCAAATTTTCTTAATCTACTAAATTATTTTTTTTATTAAATATTTTTCAAAGAAATAAGACAAAGTGTTGAAAGTTTCTTTATTTTTGTGATAAATTTCACAAATCTTCATACATATCTTAAAGTCTTAATAGAAACGTCGTTACTCCTCTTATAAGATATCCTCATCATACGCTCGCATATTTTCTCGTTTTCTCGCTTATTTACACACAAACATACAATAAATTAACAAACATTAACTTTTATAACATCTACAATTCCATCAATATTTTGAATCTAAATTAATTTTTAATAACATTCGTAATTAACACGTCTAAATACACGTCAATTTACATTAATTTGAGCTTAAATAAATCCAAATTTTATCAATCTACTACATTATTTTATTTATTAAACATTTTTCAAAGAAATAAGACAAAGTGTTGAAAGTTGTTTTTGTGATAAATTTCACAAATCTTCATACATATCTTAAAGTCTTAATAGAAACGTCGTTACTCCTCTTATAAGATATCCTCACCACACGCTCGCATATTTTCTCGCTTATTTACACACAAACATACAATAAATTAACAAACATTAACTTTTATAACATCTACAATTCCATCAATATTTTAATCTAAATTAATTTTTAATAACATTCGTAATTAACACGTCTAAATACACACCAATTTACATTAATTTGAGCCTAAATAAATCCAAATTTTATCAATCTACTACATTATTTTTTTTATTAAACATTTTTCAAAGAAATAAGACAAAGTGTTAAAGGTTTTTTTTTGTGATAAATTTCACAAATCTTCATACATATCTTAAAGTCTTAATAGAAACGTCGTTACTCCTCTTATAAGAT
>NW_017096766.1:1092-8302 GCF_001412225.1 Nicrophorus vespilloides
AATTTGAGCCTAAATAAATCCAAATTTTCTTAATCTACTAAATTATTTTTTTTATTAAACATTTTTCAAAGAAATAAGACAAAGTTTTGAAGGTTTTTTTTTTGTGATAAATTTTACAAATCTTCATACATATCTTAAAGTCTTAATAGAAACGTCGTTAATCCTCTTATAAGATATCCTCACCACACGCTCGCATATTTTCTCGCTTATTTACACACAAACATACAATAAATTAACAAACATTAACTTTTATAACATCTACAATTCCATCAATATTTTGAATCTAAATTAATTTTTAATAACATTCGTAATTAACACGTCTAAATACACGTCAATTTACATTAATTTGAGCCTAAATAAATTCAAATTTTATCAATCTACTACATTATTTTTTTTATTAAACATTTTTCAAAGAAATAAGACAAAGTGTTGAAGGTTTTTTTTTGTGATAAATTTCAGAAATCTTCATACATATCTTAAAGTCTTAATAGAAACGTCGTTACTCCTTTTATAACATATCCTCACCACACGCTCGCATATTTTCTCGCTTTTCTCGCTTATTTACACACAAACATACAATAAATTAACAAACATTAAGTTTTATAACATCTACAATTCCATCAATATTTTGAATCTAAATTAATTTTTAATAACATTCGTAATTAACACGTCTAAATACACGTCAATTTACATTAATTTGAGCCTAAATAAATCCAAATTTTCTTAATCTACTAAATTATTTTATTTATTAAACATTTTTCAAAGAAATAAGACAAAGTGTTGAAAGTTTTTTTTGTGATAAATTTCACAAATCTTCATACATATCTTAAAGTCTTAATAGAAACGTCGTTACTCCTCTTATAAGATATTCTCATCACACGCTCGCATATTTTCTCGCTTTTCAGTCTTTGCAAAAAAAAAAGACATTTTTTTCCATTTTTTTTTCTTCTTTTTCTCAGTCTTTCCAACAGGATGTGTGTATGTGCGTTATCTCGGCGTATCCGTTTTCCTTCGTGTTCCGCGGGGTTTTTAAAATTCAGACCGGATCTCTCGCAGGAAGCGGAGCCACAAAGACTTATGATAATGTTTTCCTGTCCTCCGTTTATTTGGCACTCCCACCAACCCCGCACCATCTCAAAGAAGTAAAAATATAAGTAGAAGAAGAATTGGTGTGTATATATATATATATATAGAATGTAAAATATGCATCTGCGTCAAGTAAAAGTTGGGTGTTTATAAAACATAATGTTCGGGCAAAAGTTTTGCAGTTTAAAAATTTCATCCGAGATGCAAATTCGCCGTTTAATAACCGTTTCGTAGAGAGAGAAAGTAATGATTGTTTGTACTTTGTTTTTGTTTTGGCGGTCGCTTTGATCCTGTTTTATGCGAGGGAGGATTTCATCTCAAGATTGAATCGATTTTTAAGTAAGAAAATTTTAAAATTGGATTTCTTTAGAAATAAATCAAAATTATGATTTATATATTCAACATTTATATAATGATTTTACCTTTTCATTTATTGCTGTTGGTGTTGTGTAAATTGCATTTGTGTTTTGTTATTTTGTGGACAAATGGGAGGTCGTAACAAGTCGGTCGCAATCAATCAGCAGTGCGAAAATGCGCAACGTTGCCTGGCTTAAAATTATTTAGCTAATTAGTCGCATAGTTCTCTCCGGCTCCGGGAATAGTTTACCAAAATAGTTCGAGGCCTGCGTTTGGTTTTATACCGCGCGTAATTGAAAGGCGGATGCCATCACCAAACCTCCTCCTCATCCTCCTACCACTCACTCCACAAAGTCTGCAGACCGAACCGAAAACTCGACAACAACGAAACAATTACCGCGTATGCTTTTTCTTTTCTTTTATTTCTTTCAAGCTAAAATAATGAGCGCGATTTATGAATGCATTAAGGGCGACCGCATTAAATTGGAGGCATGATAAATAAGGGATGTAATGAAGAGAAAACGTCTTCCTTCCACAAACTGATTTATCGAAGATGATGGAAGAATAAAAGAGAGAACGATTATTTTTATTATGTTGCCGCGCTAATTGTGCCTCTGCTGCTTCTTCATCCCCTACAAACCGAAGATAATAAATGGAAGTTTCAAGGTGAATTAACTTGTGGCAGCTAATTCGGGACTTTATCTCGGACATCTGGCTCGGTTATTGTGTAACATTAATAACCAGGTCGTGAACCAACCCCTGCGCCTCTCTTCTTCTCTTTCTCTCTCTCACCGTTTCCCCAATCTTCCTTTCTCTCTCGCATACATGTACACCCTTATCTACGACCACAATTTGTCTATTTTATGCGAACTCCGCGGGGCGAACGATCCACTTAATATGAAACGCGATTTGCATAGCCGCCCTTGCCGCAATAATACAAAGTAAAAATATGCATTATACTCTCTCTATGTATGTTTCTTTTGGGAAGGGGGATGAAATTTGTTGAGTGGAGCTTATCTGTATTTGCACGTGAAAGTGGTGCAAAGGAAGCAGCGAAAGGTGTATCTGTGCATCTTTGCGTGTATAAGAGAGAGAGGAAGATACATTAGCTTCACCTGCGGAAACTGTTTATGTCGATGTTGGTACGTCTGCAGTGGAGGAGCACTTAGTGTGCGTGGAGGGATGGTAAATCCCCCTGCGTCATTTCCGGCATCCATCAATCAATCAGCGCCCACTTATGCAGATGCCTTCTTTCCTGCTCCCGACGACTGAGACTTACCGATTCCTGCTACCTACTTACTTACATACTTACCGAGAGCACACAGGCATTAAAATATAAAATTACATTGAACGAAAGCCATTTTCATTACATTCTCTAATGGAAAACTATTACCATATAAAGAGAAATTAATGTTACCATTATTTTAAACAACTTTTCCCCATTTTATGGGGTAGAACTATATAAGCTTTAACCTTTTGCAAAGTGAATTTTTGTATATAAAATTAAATGTTATAGCTTTCATCAAATTCACTAAATTGTATTGAATACAATTTATATAATAAAATACATCAAAAAAATCTATTGCAAAAAAAAAATATTCATAACTTAACATTAACATTATTAAGAAATTCATATTAAATGTGAAAAACATCTACTTTTTTTACAATTATTAATAATTTAATTTGTAAAAAATAAGAATTTTAAGTAAAGTTTTGTTACATGTGAATTAATTAAATTTGTCTTAATTTGTAAATTTCATTAAATTTTCTAATTCGTATTAAATATTATAACAGGAGATTGTTTAATATTTTTATTGAATTTATAATAAATATTGTAGAAAATATCAAAATACACAAAATTAATTTATTGTAATATATTAATTAATAATTTAACTTGGATATGAAATGTTAATGTTAAATATAATGGTTTGAATTTACGGTAAAGTGAACGCAATTTGCGTGAATTAATAAAAAAAAATCCTGCTCTGCATTAGCATTATAACTGTTTGCGGTGGGGATTGCACAATAATTAGTTTCAGTTTAAAATAATATCACGCCGATTCGGATCTAAATGGAGGGCGGCCGTTTATTAATGCGTAATTTATTTCTGCAGGATAATGGAAATTAAATAATTTAAATAATTGATGTTTCCAATGGAAATGTAAAAACAAAAATAAATAAACTTATTTTTCGTGAACGCTCTCGTTTTGGAGCAGAGAGCCTCTCATATCTGGATGGAAAATAACCAATAAATTTGATCGGTATCGTTTGGATGCGAGCACTTCTCTCTCTCTGTCTCTCCCCCGCATGTATACATGTTTGTATATAGATTGAATCGATATGTAAAGAGAGATAGAGCCCTTGTTCACTATTTATTATGGCTATCTGAACAAACTATCTATCCGTAAATACATTGCGCAAAATAAATATGCAAACCTCCCCCGTTTACATACGTGTATGCACATACAACAAGCGTTTACATAGCGCAAGCAAAACCAAATATAAACGTTCGCTAATTAATGTTCGTCTTAATTTCATCATTTTAATCAATCCTCTACCTTCAGCTACAGTTGCAACAAGATCCATAGTTTCCTCTATAACAACATCAGCAGCAGCAATAATAATAATACAAAAAACTGAAAAAATTAAATGTGCACGTATCGATTTTCCATTGAAACTCGGAAAATGCATTAAAACTCTATTTAATAGCAGAATAACATGTTGCTACACTGTTTCACGTAACGTATTTTTTCCCGTTAGCCATTGCTCGTTTCGTGCGGTGAAACACACACACAAATGGAAAATAAAATAAAAAATATAAACGACGACGATAAGAATTAAAAAACAATTACCCTTCAACGTGGGGCACAATGATTACTCTCGGATAGTCGGATCGCTGTAATTAACGCTATTTGGGCCTATTTATATATAGAGTAAATGTTTCAATTTGTTGTATAAATTTCTTTCTTTGTCGAGCGAAAACAAGTTTAGTTTGGCGACCATTGATCTAGTTATGACCGAAACAATAGTGTAATATTTGCAATTTCAGTAAAATTACTTGCTTTAAAAATGGTTAAGAAAACTATCAAATTGTTGAATTTAATATAAATGTTGTAAGTTTAGATTTTGTACGTTTTTACTCGAAAATATCGTTCAAATTACTTTTTGATTATATAAGGTAAAGCGGAAATAATTACAATATAATTTTATTAAACTTTTTTTGTTTACAAACTTCCTCTACAGAATAGTTATATTTTTAAATAATTTTTTTGTAAAATACTGGAGAATTATGACTCCAAGTGATTTCAAACTTGGTAAACATTTATATTTTTTTCACGAAACGAAAGTTCTATCGACTTAAAAAAGTAGTCTGAAGGTGTAATACTAGTTGAATATGGTGGATGTCGAATAACTTCTAAATTAAGCTATCTTATGTTGTCCTGTATAATCCTTGATACATGTCATCTTACATTACAATTCTATAGAGTTGTTATTGGTTGTCTACTAAAACTTATCATTTTTTTAAGCAATTCCGAATTTAATCTTACTAATTGGGCAAAAGGGACATCACCGGACCTTTTTGAAAGTCAATGGGGAAGACAACAGTACCTTATTTGATGAATCATTTTTTTTACTCCTCTTCTTGTAATATTCTAGTAACAATTCTTGTAAGAAAAGTTTTCATGTCTGAATAACGGAGATGAATAGATAATTCGTTGTTATAAGGTTTTCTGCAAGTTTTCAAAGAGAGTAACTTTTCTTTAAGACTTTTCAAATGCCCTTGCATTTTTTACTCTAGGCCAATAAAAATTGTCAAAACAGAAAGATTACTAACAGAGGTTCAAAAATACAAAACACGATATTTGTTAATAAGTTTTAAGGAAAATTGAAAGTTCTAAACAGTTTCTATGTTGAGTTTTGTCATTTTTTTTTATAAATAATTAAATGAACGTGAAAATACGTTTTATATTTGTAAAAATTAAGATTTAAAATAATTAAATTTTTGGGAAAAATAAACGTAATAATTTGTAAAATCAAACATAATTGTTAGTTTCCAAACTTTTACTCTCTTTTTTTCAAGATTTTTCAAATGATCTTTCAAGTAATAACTGCACAAAATATCGATTAAGTCTTTTCAATCTTTGGGCTTGTTATTTTTACTCTAGGGCAATAAAATTTGTCAAAACAGAAAGATTACTAACAGAGGTTCAAAAATACAAAACACGATATTTGTTAATAAGTTTTAAGGAAAATTGAAAGTTCTAAACAGTTTCTACGTTGAGTTTTGTCATTTTTTTAAATAATTAATTAAATGAACGTGAAAATACGTTTTTTATTTGTAAAAATTAAAATTTAAAATAATTAAACTTTTGGGAAAAAATAAACGTAATAATTTGTAAAATCAAACATAATTGTTAGTTTCCAAACTTTTACTCTCTTTTTTTCAAGACTTTTCAAATGATCTTTCAAGTAAGAACTGCACAAAATATCGTGCAAAGTCTTTTCAATCTCTGGACTTTGCATTTTTTACTCTAGGCCAATAAAAATTGTCAAAACAGAAAGATTACTAACAGAGGTTCAAAAATACAAAACACGATATTTGTTAATAAGTTTCAATGAAAATTAACTGTTCTAAGTCTGGAAATTATCAAATATTAAATATAATAGTGTGTTGAAGATCGATGAGGGCCAGTTTTTCAGAAATCCTGCGTTATTCGCAGGATACAGAACTGAATTATGAAAACGACAAGGGAGGCCGAAATGTGTGTATATATAAAGTGTGCTGTACTCTCTTCTCAGCCGGTATATGTTTGTCATATGGCTCTATATTAAAGCGGCTCCGCCCGCAGATGACGATAAATCACCTGAAGCCCCGGCGCTTCCGCCATTTCTGACTATATTACTACAGGAGAGAGAAACGTAGAGTAGAGATGAGGAAAAAAACACGCAGGCAACGATCCATATTATGAAGCAAATAACAGTAAATTACCCAGCATGTTGCAATTCCCTTCGCGGAGGTGCATTATGTGCGGAAAAGGTGTTTCCCGTTTCGCATTACCGTGCGTGCGCCCCATTAAAAATTCACCCCGTCCATTATTAAACCAACTGGATATAAACCGACCGCTTTTTTTTTCATTCAAAATCTCTTCAATCATTGCTAGATTTCATTTTAAACACAGCTTATTAAAGTTTCGTTGTTCCTCTCGATTGAAATTTTGCTATCTGTTCCATCAAGTGCTCAGCAACATGCGTAAAACTCCTCAAGTTTCCGTCTTCAATTAAAGCACTCCCAGTTAAGTCTCTAATTGTCGTGGAAGTCTTGAAATGATCTCCCGGTTATTATGCAAAGTGAAGTCGTCCTTGTTTCCAGCGCAGCTAATATACATTTTTTTTTACTCTTCTATATCTTCCTTTTTTTTCTACTCCGTCCGTTTCAATGTACACTTTTTTTTTGTGTTTGTTGAGGGTGGAAATGTATAAAATGTAATTCGGTTCGGCGTTTCGGATGAAATGCAAATGGAATAAAGCGCGGGTTAAAATGCAAAACGGTTTACCTACGCTGGCTGTGAACCAGAGTGAACGTAACAGTGAGTGAGAGAGAAGTACTAAACGCTCGCAAATTGGGTTTTCTAGAATTTGCATCGAGTTTAATACTTATCTTCTCGTTTTAACTCGAATATCTCCCTAAACTTTTCACACAGCAAATACATAAATATCAATTTCTCAATTCAATTCTCAACATAGTGGACGTTAAAACGTTAAACTT
>NW_017096766.1:8309-9905 GCF_001412225.1 Nicrophorus vespilloides
GTTTTGTCATTTTTTTTTAATTAATAATTAAATAACCGTGAAAATTCGTTTCGATGCAAAACTGTTAATTTTTTGGGAAAAAACGTTAAACTTTTAATAGTCTAATAATAGTCAGAAATAATTGAGTTTTGTCATTTTTTTTTAATTAATAATTAAATAAACGTGAAAATTCGTTTCGATTCAAAACTGTTAATTTTTTGGGAAAAAAAGAATGTAATAATTTGTGAAATTAAACACAATTGTTAGACTTTATTGGTAGTTATGTGTTGTTTAATTCTTTTGCAATTAAATTGAGCAACAATGGGAAGAAGAGTAAGAAAGAAGGCGGAAGAAAGAGCATCAGAAACACACAAAGGTCTTTGAAATAAAGAAGCTGTTAAAGCAGTTAACGACGGTGTAAATCAGGGAAACAATGAACCGGCGGTCGCAGCAGTTAAAGCGTTGTATACCAAAGGATACAAAGTGCAGAAACACAAGAGACGAAACACTGATTTTTAAATTAAAGTTCGTTTAACGTTAAGATCAAAGCGAACTTATATAGATTTTTTTCTGAAATGGTTGAAACAACAATTTTGGGAATCTGCGTTGACGAAAATGAAGCGTTTTTATTTATGTGCGCTTGTATGTCTTCAATAACAGCAAGTGGATTGAAGGGAAGACTAAACGATCGAAGGGCGTGTTGACAGATATATACGTACGTAAGGAGGGTTGAAGGAAGAACAGAGGGTTGAGGTTTGGAGAACAAAACGCGCGAGGCGGTTTCTGGTGCTTTTGTGACTGCCTGCGGGGCGCGGTTTCGGGGCGTTCGAAAACCATCCATTATTATCCCTAACAGATTGTTTTTGCTTTTGGTCGGGTGGATATTGGATTCGCGCGTACAGCAAGCCGTATTATCAGCATATTGTGCAATCCCAGATATTGCGGATAAGAAACGTGACGGGGGCGGCCGCCTCGCACGTGTGTGCATGCCACCCCCAAACCAAGAGAACGAAGAGTGTATACGTAATGCACAAGAGAGAGAGAGAGAGAGAAAAGGAGAGATAACAGCAAAACACAAATTGAAATTCATCCCCCCATTCGTTATACATACACAGCTTTTAGTTTATCTCCGACACTATTCGCGATAGTTACATGTACATTGAAATAATGAAATTTTCAACCCTCTAGAAAAACATAACGCCTTCACCCTATAGTTTTTAGAAAATTAATTTAATGTTACGAACAACACACACGTTTGAAAACATGACAAATAACAATAACAAACAAACATCTTAAAACTAAACATTGGGTAAAAATGAATTTTTTTTGGGTAATAGGGAAATTTTTCTAATTTCATCTTACCAAACTCAGAGAGCGGTTCTCTGACTACTTTCCAGATCTTGATGTACAAACTGTGAATTGGGTTGTAAATCCTTTTAAATGTGAAATTACTAACATACCAGAAGAACTTCCAGGTTTGGCAGAGGCAATTCTTGAACTTCGATCCAATACTGAAGCACGTATTAAATTTGAGACCAAAGCAAATCTGTCGTCTTTTTGGTAAAAAAAATTGGTGCCATTTGCAACAACCTACCTTTGTGAACAAGACTTTTCCAG
>NW_017096767.1:0-307 GCF_001412225.1 Nicrophorus vespilloides
TTTCTCGAAAACTATAATAGATAGAATGAATCCAAAATATGCATATGAAAGCTGAATGTTTGGGGAATCCAGCAAATATAGAAACATTCCTGTGCTCTTATCCTTATTGCTGTAATACGCGTTCAAAGTTGTAATGGAGTTCGACAACTAAGGGGGTTGGGGAGGCGCCAAATGATTACTTTTGAGTAGTAACATCAAGTTTGGAAACCACTGATTTAGTCAGTATTATTGCTATAGATTTAACTAACTCATTTTTTGTTTTAAATAATGCGATTGTCGCGGATCCTGTCTTATCTATAAAGGATAA
>NW_017096767.1:317-13052 GCF_001412225.1 Nicrophorus vespilloides
AAAGTTGTCTTGCGGTCCTCCACTTGCTCTTTGATAAAGCGCCGTTCCTGCAAATCCCCGGTGTGTCCAGGACGAATAGACATATAAAAAAATGTTGCTTTCTTCCACTAAATACTAAACTTTCTTTCTATAGATGTCATCCCGGTTTGAAAGGACCACACATAATCAGCCCTCACCCAGATGGAAAGTACACTTCGGATCTGTGCTCTCTCCTCTGCCTTCCGAGCACTCCGCCGGTTCTTTGCATCGGCAGCTGCAAGGGTCGCATCTACCACGTGCTCGTCCTCCCATGCCAATACGATTACGGCGAGAAAAAAGTCTTGGTAATATCTCCTAAAAGAAATCAATTAAAAGTTAATTAATTTTGTCGTATTTAGAGTGAAGACGTTCCTTCCTACATGCACAATCCGGAAAAGACTCTGTGCCTCTTAGAAACTGTCGAATTGGAGCTGGGTTTAGGCACGACTCACCTGGACGTCGAGTACAACTGTCCAATTTACCTTCACCGCGATTACTCGAAACTTGGCAACTACTTTGCAACGCACGAAACTGGCGTGCATTCGATTTCCATACCCTGCATAGACATCTTGCACAAGTTCCTCAATGTGGATAACGGTAACAATATGATTAATCTTTAAATACAAGAAGGAATTAATTGTATGGTAAATTTGCAGATGATGATGTTCTTCATGATTTGGTGGAAGAAACCAGCAGCGCTGAGTATCTGCTTTGCACGAAGACTTCAACTTCGGAGAAGAAAAATCCGGTGCTCGGGTTTTCCATTTACCACGATCCGCACAGTTTCTTGGCTCTTCTCGCTAACGGACAGTTGGTTTCCGTTGCGATCCTCACCATGATCCTGCCGCAGCAGGATTCCGACGAGGAAGACATGGAGAACATGAATTCACCATTGAAAAATGTAATCTACATCGAACGCTTTAACTCTTCGGATCATTATATTTCGTTTATCTTTTTTTTTAGATGTTGCTCAATCCTTTTGATGCGCAAATCCAGAGGATTCTGAAGCAGTCCAGCACGCAGCCCATTCTGAAAGTGTCCACTGGAAGTAAGCAGACTCAGCAAGAATGTTACGAGGTATTTATTTCATCTAAATAACTCGAATTATTATTTGATCTTTGTGATTTTTTGTTGCAGTTGTTGCAGAGGGCGTCTCAGGTCTTCAGGGATGAACATTTCAAGCACCACGACAAGGCACGCGAAGAGATCGAAAAGCGCGTGAAGGCTTTGCGTATGCTGAAGGACTTCCAGACGTCCGAAATCGATAGGATGATGGGCGAGAAGCAGTCGCTGCAGGGAAAGGCCGAGCATTTAGCGGAGAAATACGAGGATCTGAAGGAGAAACAGGAAGAGATGATTCAAAGGTAAGCTATTGAGAGATCTTCGAATTGATTGAGTAATATAAAAATTGACAATAATCTAGATGCCAGAAGATGCTTCTCATGATCTCGAAGAGGCAGGTGGAGCCGTCCAACGCCGAGAAGAAATACATGGGGGATTTGAAGGAGTACGAGAAGCGCATCGAGAAATACAGAGGAGCCATCGAGAAGTTGAGGAACAAATGCAAATACCAGGAGGACAGGGTAAGTTTTATCCAATTATATTTATAAATAACAATGATTACTATTTAACACCTTTTGCAGATGCACAATTGGGAGATGGACAACAAGAAGGAGTACGGAATTGGATCGTCGCAGACGAACATGATCAAAAGCAACCTCCAGGATATGTAAGTTACTTCCAAAGAAAATTTAATTTCAAGACTTACCTAATTACAATTTGTTATTTTCAGGACAAATAAAATTGCGGAGATGGTCAAGGAGATCAACGAGAGAAAACGCGAATTGAGCATCGTTTAATTATATATGTATTATCATTTTTATGTAATCTTAATTTGTTATTACTTTTTTTTTGTATTCCTCGTATTTTAAGTTATATAGTTTTCTTCCCATGAATGTGATGTGAAATCTGTTAACAATGTTTGAAGAATGAATCGATTTTTTTAAATAAAAATGTCCAAGAATAAGTTTTTTTTTTCTTTATTACAACAATTGCTACAATCCAAAAATTAGCACTCCTTTAAGGCGTTATGGTAATGAGTGAAAAAAAAATAGCGTTTTTTTTTTCTCCTCTAATCACAAAGAATTAAAAACTAAATATAAAAGTGTACATTTAAAAAAAAAAACTTAATGTAATATTTAAAAATAGAATATACATGTTTTCTCCTTTGATCCCGAATTCAACTTTCGATGCTTTAAGAGCGTGAGCTTCAGTGATCGACGAGCGGTCCCCAAAAGTACTTGCTGATCCTCTCCTCGTCTTCGGTCAAGAAGAAATCGCGTCCGTGATTCACGAACTCTTTGATGCTGATGCGTCCGTCGCAGTTACCGTCGATGGATAAGAAAGCTACGGATGCATCCGTCTCCTTCAGACCTAAACTATTGAAGAACAACTTGAATTCTTCCACGGAAATCTCACCGGAGCTGTCCTTATCCACAGCCTACGAAAATTAGTAAACAAATAAATAACAATATGAAAGCAAAAGATTTGTTTTTTTTTACTTACTTTGAAAAGGTAGGGTAAAAAGGCGTGGGCCTTCTTGATCCTGCTTTTATCGTTCAAGACGTGATGCATATCGTCGAGGTATTGTTCGACTGTGACCAGATTGTACGGTGTTATTTCGCCCCATTGTGCTTCCCATATATTCTAAACAAAAATATAACAATTTCTTAACAATATATAAAGGATTTTCATATGGTTTTTACTTTGATGACTTTTCTGAATTCCTTGGTGTGCTTCTCGCTGAGATGTCCCAAGTTTACGAATCTGTCTGCAAGCAGTTGGAAGTCATCGTAGGAGATGACTCCGTCCTTGTTCACGTCCAGAATTCCGTGGAAAGTGCGCATCTTTCTGCGCCAAAACTGCGATTCTCCCTGAAATTTTTATGTAATTATAAATTAAATGATTATACTTGAAGTATTTGAAAGAGAATTAAACAATTTTAATTGTATAATTGAGACATGCATAGTTTTTATATAATTTATTGTCAAAAATTGAGATTAAGAATATGAAAAAAAGAGTGTTTTAGTTTTGAACATTTCTCGAAAACTGCGAATAGCTCAATGATTTGTCAATATACAAATTAAAGCTAAAACTATATAAAATTAATCAATTTTAATTGTACAATTGGGACATGCATAGTTTTTATATAATTTATCGTCAAAAATTGAAATTATGAATATGAAAAAGAGTGTTTTAGTTTATAATATTTCTCGAAAACTACGAATAGCTCAATGATTTATAAATATGTAAATTAAAGCTAAAACTATAGAGAATTAAACAATTTTAATTGTATAATTGAGACATGCATAGTTTTTATGAAAAAGAATATGAATATGAAAAAGAGTGTTTTAGTTTAGAATATTTCTCGACAACTACCACTAGCTCTATGATATATAAATATGCAAATTAAAGCTAAAATTATAGAGAATATAATGATTTTTATTGTACAATTGAGACATGCATAGTTTTTATATAATTTATTGTCAAAAATTGAGATTAAGAATATGAAAAAAAGAGTGTTTAAGTTTAGAATATTTCTCGAAAACTACGAATAGCTCTATGATATATAAATATGCAAATTAAAGCTAAAACTATAGAGAATATAATGATTTTTATTGTACAATTGAGACATGTATAGTTTTTATATAATTTATTGTTAAAAATTGAAATTAAGAATTTGAAAAAAAAAAGAGTTTTTTAGTTTAGAATATTTATCGACTTCTACGAATAGCTCTATGATATATAAATATGCAAATTAAAGCTAAAATTATAGACTATATAACAATTGTAATTGTATAATTGAGACATGCATAGTTTTTATATAATTTATTGTCAAAAATTGAAATTATGAATGTGAAAAAACAGTGTTTCAGTTTAGAATATTTCTCGAAAACTACAAATAGCTCAATGATTTATAAATATGCAAAATAAAGCTAAAACTATAGAGAATTAAACAATTTTAATTGTATAATTGAGACATGCATAGCTTTTATATAATTTATTGTCAAAAAATGAGATTGAGAATATGAAAAAATAGTGTTTTAGTTTAGAATATTTCTCGAAAACTACGAGTAGCTCTATGATATATAAATATGCAAATTAAAGCTAAAATTATAGAGAATATAACAATTATAATTGTATAATTAAGACATGCATAGTTTTTATATAATTTATTGTCAAATATTGAAATTATGAATATAAAAAAAGAGTGTTTTAGTTTAGAATATTTCTCGAAAACCACGAATAGCTCTATGATATATAAATATGCAAATTAAAGCTAAAACTATAGAGAATATAACAATTGAATATAATAATTGTGACATACATATTTCCTTGTCAAAAATTAAGTAGAATTTTACATATCTACTATTAAGAAAGACTTTGTAAAAAAAATAAATAAACAAAACAAAGATTGGATAACAGTTCAACATTTTGCTTACCCTGTGACCCAGAACCTCCAAGTCGCTATCGGACGAAGAGAAATCCTCATACTTCTGTTCGGTTTTCGCGTGTTTCGCGTAACCTCGGACTGCTTGAAGATCGACGTGGGCTGCAGAAGCGGTGCATTTGCAGACGGTCTACAAAATCGAGAAAGAACAATCATTAGAGAAAAAATAAAATTGAGAGAATATGAAGGACAGCACGAATGTGATTACGCTTATCGTAGATTGTTTGTTGTCCGAACGCGACTATCGCAAGAGGAGACATATTATCGAAACGTGCGTTAACTCACGAAAAACATAAATAAATAATAGCAAATCAGACAAAACAAGTAACAAAAACTTCTTCAAATTCCTCAAAAGAATCTAAAATATAGAAAATGTAATATCTTCAAGGGGGTAGAAATTATTTTTTTGTACTTTGGGCCGACGAAATTAGATGGATTCTCACCATGCGGTAAACACGAATGTAACAATTCACATTGAGAAACAATTTCAATAGATTTCAGAAGAGAAAACCTCAAAATCCAAACTAAAGTAGCTAAAAAAAAGTTGTTGGTAAATGTAAAATCTGAAATTGTAAATAATCAAAAATATATAGAAAATTCTTCTGCTCTAATCGTGCGATAAACACTAGATGTATTCTTGTCTCTTTAGAATGGATGAAATCGTCGGAAGGAAAGCGTAATTTCGCTAATAAATGTGTAGATAAACAGCGAGAAATTTATAGAGAATTGAACAATTTTTTATATAATTTAAAGTCAAAAATTGAAATTATGAATGTGAAAAAAAGAGTGTTTTAGTTTAGAATATTTATCGAAAACTACGAATAGCTCAATGATTTGTAAATATGCAAATTAAAGCTAAAACTATAGAGAATTAAACAATTTTAATTGTACAGTTGAGACATGCATAGTTTTTATATAATTTAAAGTCAAAAATTGAAATTATGAATGTGAAAAAAAGAGTGTTTTAGTTTAGAATATTTCTCGAAAACTACGAATAGCTCAATGATTTGTAAATATGCAAATTAAAGCTAAAACTATAGAGAATTAAACAATTTTAATTGTATAATTGAGACATGCATAGTTTTTATATAATTTATTGTCAAAAATTTGAATTGATTAAGAATATGAAAAAAAGAGTGTTTTAGTTTAGAATATTTCTCGAAAACTACGAATAGCTCTATGATATATAAATATGCAAATTAAAGCTAAAATTATAGAGAATATAACAATTTAATTGTATAATTGAGACATGCATAGTTTTTATATAATTTATTGTCAAAAATTGAAATTAGAATATGAAAAAAAGAGTGTTTTAGTTTAGAATATTTCTCGAAAACTACGAATAGCTCATGATATATAAATATGCAAATTAAAGCTAAAATTATAGAGAATATAACAATTTTAATTGTATAATTGAGACATGCATAGTTTTTATATAATTTATTGTCAAAAAATTGAAATTATGAATATAAAAAAAAGAGTGTTTTAGTTTTGCTAAAAAAAGTTGTTGGTAAATGTAAAATCTGAAATTGTAAATAATCAAAAATATAGAAAATTCTTCTGCTTTAATCTTGCGATAAACACTAGATGTATTCTCGTCTCTTTAGAATGGATGAAATGGTCGGAAGGAAAGCGTAATTTCGCTAATAAATGTGTAGATAAACAGCGAGAAATTTAGGTCACACCGATCGGCACGTAACATCATAAACAAAGCCTATTTGCGCGAAGAATGCACGAGAAAATAGTAAATTTAATCAAGAAACAATATTAGGAAACTTCATATTAAGAAACGATCCCCACAAATTGAGTCCAAACTAAGTGAAAGTAGTATTAATATCTTCGTAAACAGGATTAAACTTTGAGTTATTTAATAAAAACAGTTTATGTAATTAGACAACAATAATCTATAATATTTACAATTTCATGATTCAAATCAATTTCTTTTTAAAACCTTTTACTTTCATTTAAACGAAAACAACGCTCAAAAACCTGTCGCAATTTCACTTTCAGTCAACCAACGCAATCAATTTTTCTAAATTTACTTAAGTTATTTGGATTAATTAAAGGATTAAGTGGAAAAAAAAATTAGATTCATTAATTGAAAGTATTTGTGGTAACGGTTATCATTCAAAATTGTAAACTACAATCCATTTTATAAAGTGGTTCATGTTTCATTCTTATCGAATCCAAATATTGGATAAAACCACGTTTTTATTTCCTAATATTATGATCTTTATAAAGTGTACACGAAAGGCTGTTAAAATGATTTAATTTTATGATCATTTCTTGTGATTGTCGTTAGTTTAAGTATGATATGTGACTTAATTTAAGTAGATGCAAGCATGGCTTTTGTTTGGTGCAGTTATGCGCGTTCTATTTATACGCCCGCACGAATAAAATGCACACAGTAATTACTCGTCCAAGGTAAACGCAAAGTTTGTTCACCTCGCTTATAGACGCGAGATTGAGAAATTGTCTTTACTTTAGATTATTCTTTACCGAAAATTGTTTGTTGGTCTTCAGGAGACACTCAACAGCTGCCGACTCTTTGGTCCTAATCCCTCCGAAGGCCGCGGACACCCCTCTGCGTAGAAATGAAGAGAACATCTTTGCTTTAACACTGATCACGAAGTACTGGTTCTGGTGTATTCAGTGCTGGCTGCGCAACGATCCGACGACTTGTTGAGCCTTTGCGGCCGATGCACTTCCAGTTATCGTGTCTGCCTTCTCCAATCTTCCACTCCTCTTCGTCTGATACACGCACGGCTTAAGTCCTCCGACCAGAGAAACGACCTTAAATTGACCTCAAATAGGACGGTTTATCAATACGACGATGATCCTCAAAACACGTCTCTTATTTTGATAAATGTTAAAGCTCACGTACATACAGCATCACCTTTCGCAATCTCCTCGAAGATATAATAATATTGTCACAACAATTTCAAAGAAAAATGATACAAAAATCCATTATTTCTAAACGAATACATTCCAAATATCTTCTGCAATTTTATACCTTTTTTTTGTAAATATTATAAAAATCAACTTTTGCAACAAAATAATGTAAAAAATCAAAAAATCTACAAGAACTTGCTTAATTAGAATTGTTTCAAATTGGATTTTAATGTTTTCAATCACGTTTCGACATTTTTCAGTAAATTTCAATTAAAACTAAACAAAAGCAACTGAAAACTTCGAACATTTAGGAAACATGATTTTACAATGAAATAATTTGACTAATTTGAGTTAATTTTAGGAAATTGGGAATTAAATTCGTTTATGCTTCAATTTTATTTGCTTTTGTAATGAATTATACAATATAGAACACATCATCACCTATAAATAATTCACCATTATATACATAATCATTATTTCCTCTTGAATCAGATGTTTAAATGTGAAATAAAAATGTTTGGATTGACCTTATTATATACCTAAGACTTTACGTTTTCTTTTTATAACATATAATGTTTTCTGTAACAAATGTAAACATTTAAAAAAAACAGACAGTTTCTTCCTCTCTTCTTTCCTTTCTTCAATATAAAACAACAACATTGCAAATTTTAGTTTTTCTTGTATTCTATCCTCTCCACTTTGACATCATCCCCAACCAATTGGTAAACGTACGTCACAACAGTTGTGTTTTGAATGTCCATCAACACAAAGGATGGAGTTACAGTGCTGAAACGAGCAGAATTATTAAGAAATTTAATTAGTGAAACGTTAACGAAAACAAACTTGTCGAGAGCGTTGTAAGCTCCAGTTGCACTCCCCGGATTAATATAGAACTTGTTGTCCAGCTCATAAGCTTCGAACCGATGAGTGTGACCAGAAATTAAAATATCCACATCGAGTTGCCTCTGGATCAAAGCTAATGACTCAGGATCACCCCATGGCACAACCTGATGCCCATGTGACAGCCCTATTCTGAATTGTCCGACAGTCACAACCTTCTGCTCTGGATAATTCAAATTCTAAAACAAATCAATTTATTTCAATGAATGTAACACTTCTATCACTTCAATCTGTACATCATCAAAATCACCCCGAACCACGTGCACATCACTAGCCAGAGTTTTCAAATAATCATAGGAGTCTTTGGTACATAGGTTTCCTGTGCACAGTATGTGCTGGATCCTGCCAGGCACCAGCAGCTTCTTGAACTTGGCTGGTAAACTGCTGCATCTGTGCGGAATGTGCAAATCACCCAAAACGAGAACCAACTGCAAAACGAAGAAGTTTATAATTGGAGCAACGGAAGCCCTTTAAGAATATTTACCATTTTCATTTGTTTTATGCCTGAATTGTTGAATTAAATGCAACCTTCACTTGACAGTCAATTAGTGGGTGTTTTGTTTTTGCGAGTTGTCAATTGAAGAAACGATCAAGGAAAATAACGATATTTTCAGTATAATTATCCATAAATTCAATTGTATTACATAAATAAATAAAGTAGAAGGTTTTTCTGAGGAAACAACAAATAATTCCGAAAGGAAAAATGAATTAGTTCCAAAGAACAAAGTGAAGTTTCATCTATCACGTTGACAGTAGTTCAATTGAACATAATATAAATGTTTACTTGTTTACTAATATAATTCAAATTATTGATTGAATTGAATTAAATTTAACTTTTCATTGATTCTATTACAAATAAGTTAATAATTTGAATTCGGTTGTGTGTATTAATAAAAGTATTTAATGTGAGTTCAAATGTGTATTTGAACTAATGCGATTCAAATTTTGAATTTATTTCTACAACTATTACTTTAATACTCGATGAGCATTGCTTTAGCAACTTCTTGAGCCTTCTCCTTTCCAACCAGCTGCTCGACCAGCGTCAAAGCGAAATTGTAGGCAGTCCCTGGACCTCTGCTCGTGATCAAAGTGCCATCAACTACAACGTTGTCCTGCTTGTAGTTGTAGGCAGCACCTTCGATCAGGCTGTTTTCTACTGAAGGATAGGAGGTCAGGTTCTTGCCGACGCCGATGCCGTGCGCTTTGAGTGCGGTCGGTGCGGCGCAGATCGCTCCGATGATGCGACCCGCCTGCTCCTGTTCCTTCAGCATCTTCCCAACCTCCTGGGATTCCGCCAAAGCCTGCGAACCAGCCAATCCTCCGGGAAGGACCAAAGCGTCGAAAGGCGCCAAAGACATGGCTTGCTCGATGCCGGTGTCCGGGTTGATAAGGACGCCGCGGCTGCATTTCACGCAGTTCTTATCCGGCAATCCTGCCACTGTCACATTGACCTTCAAATTATACGAGAAATTAGCTCCGATTATAAACATTTTTCACGACTTACTCCTCCGCGTCTCAGCACGTCGACGGCGATGACCAGCTCCATTTCCTCAGCCCCAGGCGCCAAATAAACCAAAGCTGACTTACTCATATCTCTGGATATTTGCGAAAATCTCACCAAAGACGACCGAGATCTCAACACAAATGATGACAACAAACTCATGGCGACTTTAAATGTTGGCATCACTTAATTCAAATTCAAAAATTTAATTTCTTTTTCTAAATCCCATCCAACTTTTCAAATACAAATATCGTCTATATATTTCATTCTAAATCTAAATAAAGAAAGGCTCACGAGGTTTTTTTCCCAATACAAAATAAGTAAAAAATTTGATTTTATTCAATTTATGTTTCGAACATTCAAGGATTATTATATTTTAATGATGCGTTAATGGTTAATAGGCGAGTTTATGTTAGACTTTGCAGTTTTCAGTGGGCCACCAACATTTCCGTTGCGACTTCAGCGGTTGTGGCACTGTCGGTGATGTATTCCAACACTCTCAGACCGAAGTGGAAAGTCGTGTAGTTTCCCTTGCTGGTGATCAAGTTACCATCGACGACGACGTCATCGTGCTTGTAGATGTATTTGTCTCCTTCGCGAACCATCGACTCCGCCGTCGGATAAGAGGTCAAACGTCTTCCGAACATGATTCCGTGAGCCTTCATTGCGATCGGCGCTAAAATTATTACAAGAAAATCTCATTAGTTTTAATTTTAACATTACAGAAGATGCAAAATTCTAATTTTCAATATTCTTTAAATATCATTAGTTTTTGAACAACTCTGAAGTATATGTTTTTTTTTTCTTAAATAAGTATATTATTTTAAGTAAACTTAAGTCCTGAAGAGTTTCTCAAGAATTTTAAACTAATTACTATGGAAACGAAATTATTTTTCTATTGCACATAATCAATTTTTTCATAACAACTTAATTACTATGGAAACAAAGATTTATTATTACTGTATATAATCCAAAAATTGAAATTTGGAAGTAAATTTTTCCTAAATCTTCTTTTTTTTTTCAATAACTAGAAATTATACATTTGCTGAAGAGTTTCCCCAAATCGCTAATTTTAAGAGCGATTAATATTTAATACTTACAAGTGCAAATTGCAGCGATCAGCCTTCCGGCCTTCTCCTGCTCTCTGAGGACGGTACCCACGTCTTTGTCTGCAGAAAGCGATTGCCAGCCGTACCTACCACCAGCCAACAAGACAACGTCGTAAGGACCTTTCTTCATGGCGTCGCAAAGCGCTGCTTCTGGAACGGTCAGCATCCCTCTGGATCCAACGACCGGTTCCTTGCTTGGACCAGCGATAGTGACCTCAACCTTAAGAAGAATAAAACAATTATTTTTAAAAAAATGGTGAAAAAAATGGAAGAAATTTAATGGAAATTAAAGAAATCTTACCCCGCCGCGACGAAGAATAGCGACAGGAATAGCGATCTCATTCTCCTCGTTTTGAGGGTAGAGCAGTACCAAAGCGCGCTTAGCCATCTTCTTTAAAACACACACAAAAGTTTAAACTGAATCAAACAGCGTCTGCCTATGAGTATTTATAGTAAAATGCAAGTGATTGCGGTGTGGCGATAAGTTGATGGACCGGGGCTTGGGGAGAACCACAATCGCATTTCCTTGTGCACGAAGCGAACGGAAATTTGCCGTGATTCATCGGCAAGGTGACTCCTGTGCGAATTAGGTGCAATTCAAAACAAATAGAAACGCATATTGTGTAAATATTTCCCGGTAATTTGTGCACTTTTATGTTTGTTGTTTTTGTTGCGAAAAACCGTAGCAGGAAACCGGAGTTTCTGTGGGGGATTCCCACTATAGTGAAGGAATAATTTTATTGTTTTCCGTCTGCCGAATACCAAGTAGTTTGATTAAACATTTATTTTGTGGTTTTACGTAATAATTTCATTATTTTTTCTTTGCAGTTTATTTCAATAAAAATTGTTATTAGTTAAAATTTCGGAAATTTGGAATTTGTTAGTTGCAAATTGTATACTAAATAATTGAAAAATTGTGAAATAAAACACAAAATGTACGATGATTTTACTGAAAAACTAATTTGACTTTGTTATTGAGAAACTGCATATTATTAAGACGTAAAAAAATTAGTTATTATTAATAGATTGCTAATGTTTCTTGTTTACTAAATTTAATTGGAAATTTTAACCAAATCTATGGGTTCTTATAAATTATTTAGATGTGTAAATTTCGGAAATTTGGAATTTGTTAGTTGCAAATTTTATACTAAATAATTGTATAATTGTGAAATAAAACACAAAATTTACGATGATTTTACTGAAAAACTAATTTGACTTTGTTATTGAGAAACTGCATATTATTAAGACGTAAAAAAAATAGTTATTATTAATAGATTGCTAATGTTTCTTGTTTACTAAATTTAATTGGAAATTTTAACCATATGTATGGATCCTTATAAATTATTTAGATGTGGATGAATGTTGAAAAAAAAACAGGAGTTTGTATGGTGTGAAATAAAACTTTAATTGTATTGGATTTTGGTACATCGCAGCTAAGTAAATTCAGCTCGTTCATACTTAAAAGTTAAAAATAAAACAATCTTGTATCTATAACAATACACACTAAATGATAAATAACAAAATTAAAACAGGACCGCTCGTTTTACAAGAAAACACAAAGAGACCAACAACAACAACACGGCGAGCAGGCGTAAATAAATTAGATAGCTTATAAACAAGTGTCTCAAATTACAACTAGATACGAAGAGATCACTCAATCGCTCTTCGAATGTTGACTTTTGTTGCGCAGAGCCTTCTTGCAAGTCTCGTGCAGATTGCTCAAATCGAAAGCGGTGACGACGTTCTCCATGGTGAAGATGAATTTGATCAACTTCGATTTGGAGTCGACCGTGGGTCGACGCAGC
>NW_017096767.1:13061-27070 GCF_001412225.1 Nicrophorus vespilloides
CGATCTTACCGAACTTCAGATTATCCAGATCGTATTTGTTGCTGATCTGCGCGAAGATCGGTGCGAAGTTCACGCAGGCCGGATTCCATACGGCCCCGAACGCCACCAACCACGTAACCTTCTTGTTCCTGGCCAGCTCCTCGTCCAGACCGGAAACCCCGCGGAAATACACGACGTTGTCCGGACCAGAGTACGTCGGTTCCGGAAACAGCAAAGCGGATACTAAAAAAATCAAGATGTTAGTTGAGTAAAATTATTGATTAATCAAATTCTTACAGATGAACACGATTCCGAAGATGATGCCCATCAGCCAATCGGCGTAGAAGAATAGGATAAGATTGGCGACTTTTGTGTAGATGAAGCTGGCAGATAGGTAATTGATCATGGTGACACTTCCAGCCCTCCTCGTCCGGATCATCACCACAATCAGCAGGAAGAACAAGATCTCCGTTTCCCTCTGAAATTCAATTAGCATTTAGTATGTTAATGATATATTAAATAATTAAAGAAACTCACCCCATTGAATTCGCACTCCTCACAGTTGAATAAGTAGTTGCAGAGTCCGGGCAACTTCTTCAGGGTGATGTAGGAAAACGTCAGGATCAGGTTCAATATGTAGTAGGGCTTGACCAGCTGCCTCAGGTCCTTCTTGAGAGACATTTTTAATTCAAGATTGATTCCAGACAAGATATTCTCTTTCAGGGCAGAGGTGTAGAGATCTTTTGGGCAGCAGATATAGATAGACACGGAGCGAAGTTGGCGACGAACTGCACAGTCCGTCCTTGTTCCACTTACGCTCAGGGATTCCCTTTTTCTTTGTTGGATAAGGATGACAGCCGATGGGCGTGAAGTGAGCGCTAAACAGTATGGACGAAGGCGAGATCTGCAAGTCAATTGGATGTAATTGCGGTAGTTAATTTCTTATTTAGCTGGTTTATCCGGTACAGGAAGAGACGAGGAAGACGTGTGTTGTAATTGTATTATAGAGAGAGAGATGGACGTACCCTTCGAGGACGATAACAGCTTGGACGACGATGGACAGGAAATCTTCATCAACTTCCCTGTGGAGGTGCAGAAAGCAATTGAGCAAGTACGTAGGCGTAGCTTTTAGGCTTTATCATGTTTCGTAAATTGAATAAACAATGGTTTGTGGTAATCAGGTTTTGTTTACGAAATACGACTACGTTAATTTCTTATTTATATATTGACGTTGCAACTATGCTGCAGCTGAATATCCACCAGGTGGTGCTCAATGTAAACTTTTGAATTTTCAAATGTTTTAACTTTTATTTATTTAATGGTTTTCTTATTTCAGGTTTTACCCAGTAAAGATCCTCTGGATCGTCCAGACTTCAATACGATCGATTACATAAACTCGCTGTTCCCGACTGAGCAATCGTTGGCGAACATCGACGAGGTTGTCTCCAACATGGAGACGAAGATTCAGACTATAGACAACGAAATCAGCACGGTGGTGCGCGGTCAAACAACGGCGAGTCAGGATGGAAGGCAGGCCTTGGATGAAGCGCAGAAGGTCATAAAGCAGCTGTTCGTCCACATGAAGGATATCAAGGAGCGAGCGGAAAAGTCCGAGGAGATGGTCAGGGAAATCACCAGGGACATAAAGCAGCTGGATTGCGCGAAGAGGAATCTTACTTTAGCCATAACCACTCTGAACCATCTGCATATGCTCGTCGGCGGAGTGGATACGCTGAAGAGTTTAACGCAGAAGCGATTGTACGGGGAAATAGCGCTACCTTTGCAAGCCATCAGCGAGGTCATGGCGCACTTCGAAAGCTACTCGGACATTCCTCAAATTAAGAGTTTGAGCGATCAGGTGAAGATGATCCGCTTGGAGCTCGCCGATCAGATCACCAAAGATTTCCACGACGCTTTCAACTCCTCCTCGAAGATGACGCTGCCCAATAAACAGCTGGCCCAGGCCTGTTTAGTCGTGTCAGCGTTAGATCCTAAAGTCAAGAAGGATTTGTTGAAGTGGTTCATCGAGCTTCAACTGGTCGAATACAGCCATCTCTTTGAATCCACCGAAGACACGGCGTGGCTGGATAAAATCGACAAGAGATACGCGTGGCTGAAGAGACATCTCTTGGAGTTTGAGGAGCGTTTGGGTAACATGTTTCCGCAGAACTGGGAGGTGAGCGAGCGGATTGCCGTGCAATTCTGCAACAATACTCGAGAGGAACTGGGGAAGATCATGGCGAAGCGGAAACACGAGATCGACGTTAAATTACTTCTATTCGCTATACAAAAGACGTCGAATTTCGAGGGACTTTTATCGCGGAGATTCACCGGCATCACGCTGGAGCATATCGAAAGACCATTAGTGGAGGACCAAGAAAACTTCAATCCGTTCGCCGGTTTGATCGGTCAATGTTTCGTGCCTCACCTGAAGATTTACATTGATAGCGTCGACAGGAATCTGCAGGAGTTGCTGGAGCGGTTCATGCAGGACGAGAAGTTGAATTTCACAACGGAAACATCGGATACGCAAGCGACCGTGTTTCCCAGTTGCGCCGATCTCTTCGTGTTTTACAAGAAGAGCATGATCCAATGCAATCAATTGGATAGGGGTCAATCCATGCTGGATTTGACACGGGTGTTCCAGAAATACTTGAGGGAGTACGCGGTCAAGTTGCTGCAGAACAACATCCCGAAGATCGAGCAGCAGATGGGGAAGAGCGCGAGCGTTCAGTCGATCACCAGGGATCTGCAGAAGATGTCCACGTCGGGTTTAATGCAGAATTTCTCTTCGCTGCTCAAAGAGGGCGAAGCCACCAGGTTCACGAAGGAGGAGCAAGGGAAGATTTGCTGTATACTGACTACGGCGGAATATTGTTTGGAGACCACTCAGCAGTTGGCGGAGAAACTCAGGGAGAAAATAGAACCGGAACTCGCGAACCAAATAGATCTGACGCAAGAGCAAGCTCATTATCAAAGGTAATTTTTTTCGTTTATATCAAATGATTATGTTTTTTTTAATTTTTCGTTTTGTAGCGTGATATCAAATTGCATCCAAATCCTCGTTCAAGATTTGGAGAATGCCTGCGAAGCGGCGCTTATATCAATGAGCAAGGTATGATTTCGATATCTAATTTGAAGCTTTTCCAATGCAAAATCTCTATTTTTTTCTTCTTCTAGATTCAATGGCAAAACATTGATAGCGTCGGTGATCAGAGCCCATACGTTACCGGATTGACGACACACTTCAAGGTGACCATTCCAATAATCCGAGATAACCTTTCCAATTCGCGCAAATACTTCACGCAGTTCTGCATAAAATTTGCAAACTCGTTCATCCCGAAGTTCGTCTCGAACATCTACAAATGTAAACCGATCAACACGGAGGGGGCAGAGCAACTGCTGTTAGATACGCACATGCTGAAGACCGTTCTCCTCAACCTTCCCTCGATCTGCTCGCAGATCAACAGGCAAGCGCCCGCTCCCTACACGAAGGTAGTCAACAAGGGCATGACCAAAGCGGAGATGGTGCTGAAGGTGGTGATGACGCCCATCGAGCCTCCGAAGGCGTTCATCGAGCAGTACATGAAACTGCTACCAGACTGTCAGCAGAGCGAGTTCTACAAGATTCTGGATATGAAGAGCGTCAAGAGGCAGGAACAGGCCGTCCTGGTGGAGATGTTCAAAACGCAGAAACCGGGTGGGACGGACAGAGAGGACGAACGCACCGAGGACGGAGGCAGTATTAGGAAGCTCGAAAAGATGATTAAGAAGAAGTTGCCTAACTCTTAGACACGTTTAAGAAGAAAAAGTATTTTGTATTTTGCGATTTTATGTACATATAAAATATAAGTATTTATTATTAACAAATTGAATTTTACACTTGATCAAACACCATAAAAAAGGACTTTTCTTATACTAAATTTAAGCCTTTACAGAAGTGAGGCGAATATATACGCCCTATCATTCGCACAGGAGACTTCGCTTATGCAAAATTATATGCATGATGGCGCTGCTATCGAATCTTAGTTTTAAGTGTGGAGCCACCAGTATTTTTCAGACACAGACCTAAAAGCTTTTGCGTCAATTCTGTTACAGTAAAGGTGAGTCAACACTACAAGTAAATACGTACGATTAAAATTGATAAACGTCAGATGCAATAGACGTACTTCTCTGATCATATGTTATTGATCTGCTTGGACGTACGTCTCTCATCATATGTTACCGATTTGGGTCATTTATCTAGAGGTTCGAACCCCCAGCTATTGTGTTGAATTGAATCGATTTATATTAGATTCAGGTTTTACTCGAGAATTTCGTAATAATCGGTAAGTAGGGATTTTATCCAATGCATTCTTCTTAGTTCACGTTACAAATGTAATTATTGCATCGAAATGTACAGTGTCGAACTGGTGTACGAATGAATCCGAAAAAACCCCTACCCATTATACTTTCATAAACCTAACCTATCTTAACATTAATTCAAATATACATTTTTGGAAACTTTTTTATATAAACATAACAAGAAAATTAGAGATTATTAATGCAATTTTCAGAACTTGATTTCAATGAAACATTTGTATTATTTTTTTTACAGTTATGGATGTTGAAGAAGATGATCAAGTTATCCGTAAATCGAGCGTATCGATCAACACGAAGAAGAAATCTGGAAAGAGGAACATTATTTCGTTTTTACCGCCGAAGAAGCGAGTTCATAACGTCGAAGAATCGCTCGACAGAGTTTACATGTTCCATCGTTTGGTCGCGTTCCCTAACGACGATTTGGCTCTGCAGAATAAATTCAACGCGAAGAGAGACCTCAAATACATCTGCAACTTTTGCGAAAAACCGTATTTCAATCATATGAAGATGAAGCTGCACATGCTTTTAAACCACGACGTGAAATATTGCAAGATCTGCGATCTCTTCCTGTTGGACGAGGAAGATGTGCGGAGACACAACGAGAACGTGCACGCGTATTGCAAGTGCCAGATATGCCAGAAGAGCATTACTGAAGACCTCGAAGAACATTACATGGAAAACCACGACGCGAAGATCTGCAAGTACTGTCACCAGGTGATGCGACCTTCTAGCCACTACGAAACGCATTTACTGGAGAAACACGGTGTCAAGAAGAATGGTTTAGTCTCGATGCACGAGGAAAATATCATTGGGATATCGGACGGAATCAATTTTCATTGCAACCTGTGCGGACCCGCTTGCAACAAGCTGTTCTTTGGGCACTTCTGTTATTACCACAAGATCAACATCTACGTTCTGGCTGATATATTGAAAAGACTCGACATCGAGATCAAGCAGTTCAACACGATCAAAACGGACGAATTGGAGATCATCGTGGGAAACGATAAATTCTGCAATTTATGCCCGAAAACCGTTCCCAAATCATTCCATCGAGTCTTCTGCGAAAACTATCTACCTTGCAAGCTGTGCTTCGAAATCTTTGAAAACACCGAACTTTTAGCAGATCACGAGAAAGAGACGTGCGCTAGTAGAGATGAAAGCCAGTGCGGATTGTGCAAAGAAAACTTAACGGAAGACCATTTGATGATTAAACACAAAACATCTGTATTCGAGCGTAAATTGATCAATTACAAGTGCAATTCGGTGTATTGCGCTTTGTGCGATCAATTGTTAAACGATATGGAATTGTACAAGCATTTCAAAGATCACCATTTCATTGATGATGGATTCATCTTGATTAATATAGGTTCAAGAAATGTGAACGAAGACATCGATGAATCTAATATGAACAGCGCGGAGATTGACGACGAAGACTTCGTCTTCGACAACTCTGATTACAAATCGGATTTCAATCCGAAGTACGTCAAGTTCTGTTTCGACGAAAGGGTTGTCGATGTAGATAATTCAGTTTCATGCGATTACTGCAGTGAAGAGTGTGACGATAATGCCAGTTTTCTCGAACATTTAAGCGTTAAACACGAATTTCAGGTAGGTTGCTACATTTCGCAATGCCAACTATGTTCTTCGACTAAGAAGCATATAATGCGGAAACATTTGAACAAATACGAAGAGATCAGAGCGAAGCCCTACGAGTGCAAGATATGCCACAAATCGATATTCGCCATAGACACGAGGATTCACATCTTGGAGAAGCACAGCGATTCTTTACCCGATTTGGATTTGAAGCGTTTCGGTGTTAAGTGCAGATTCTGTGAGGAAATGTTCTGGGAGACGGGGCCGATGGAGAAGCACGAATTGCTCGAACATCTAGATGACAACAAGCAGCATTTCTTCGAGTGCTCCAAATGCGAGAACACTTTTTGCAGCTTGGTAAAACAATCGGTATAGATTCGTATTCATGATTAAATTAAAATTGTGATGATTTAACAGGATAGTCTGAGGAAACACGACGACTGCGAAACGTACACGGACGTCACGTATCAATGCACCATTTGCCATTTAGTTTACGCGAGTATTCCGAAGATCAGGGAACATTTCAACGATGATCATCCGACAACGTCGTTGTTCTTCTGCCCTTATCCCGATTGCGAGAAGAATTTCACGGTTCTGAGGTACGCGAAACATCATATGATCGAAATGCACAAGAGGAAGAACAAATTGATGGCTCTCAAGGAGTCCACTTTAGAGTGCAGCATTTGCGAAAAAAAATTCACAAAGATGAACTCACTTAAAATACACATGAGCTCTCATGGGAGAGGTTTCAAGTGCAAGGTCTGTGCAGAGAAGTTCGACACAGTTGAAAGCAGGTTTGAATTTATCGAATTGCGTGAATATAAGACTGACTAATAGTTACCATCGCTTCTTAGAAACTTCCATTTCAACAAGGAGCATTTCGAGGAATCTCTGTACAGGTGCCAAATATGCCAGAAATCGCATCCCAGCAAAAGGGCGCTCAACCTTCACCACAAGATACACCACATGGAGCACCGAAAGGCCATCTGCAAAATCTGCAACAAAGAAGTCGGCGTGAGTTTACATCTTCTCCAGATGACTCAGCTTTAAATATTTAATCTTTATTTTCTCACCTGAAGATCGTCTACATGAAGGAGCACATGTTGATCCACAACGGCCCCATGATCCAATGTCCTCACTGTCCGAAGTCTTTCACCGCCAAATGCAACCTCCGCAGACACATCAGGTTGCACACGGGCGAAAAACCGTACACTTGCCCCTACTGTCCGAAGACTTTCAGCGACAAAGGAGCGTGCAACATGCACGCCAACATTCACACCAGAAAACTGTCGGTCACTTGCGAAGTCTGTGGCAAGGAGTTCAGCAAACAGCAGAAGTTGTTGGTCCACATGAAACGGCACACGGGCGAAGGTTCACAACAAAATCACACTAAAAAACTATAAATAATTACAAAAAAAAATCATTTGTTTAGGTATGGAGAAATGCGAGGTTTGCGGAAAAGAGTACACGACCAATACGGAATTGCGGAAACACGTGTCCTTGCAGCACAAGGAATTGCTGGATCACAACACGCAGTTTATCTGCCATTGCGGCAGGTTCTTCACCTCCGAGCGATTCCTCAAATTGCACATAAGCAAAGTCCACGATCCTACTAAAGAGGTGAAAAAGAGGAACCAACCAAAGAAAATCAAATGCTTTCAAGTGAGTTACATTTCCTTTCGCAAGCAACAAGAATTAATCATTATTTTCTCTCTCGCAGTGTCTGCTGTGCCAAAATTACTATTCGCTGAGAACGATCATCGACAATCATCTGAGAACTGTTCACAAAGTGGCGAAAAAGAAATGTTCAAAGAACATGCGGCAGTTAAACGCAAGTGAAGCCATGGTGCTTCAAGCGGAGACGCCTAACATCTTCGAAGAAGATGTGAAGACAGAGGAGATTCCTAAACTCGACGAAGAAGATGCAAAGAAAGACGAGATTCCTAAAGTCGACGAAGAAGATGCAAGAAAAGACGAAGACGAAGATAATGTGAAGATTAATAAAGTCGATGAAGATAACGCTAAAGAAACGGATACAAAGAGACTCGATCGTAGAAAGTTGAAAACGCCTTCAAAATGTACCACATAAATTTAAAATTGTTGTAATGCAAATAAATTAAAAAAAAAACATATGTAGAAAATAATAATAATGTATATTTTGTATAAATCACAGCTTCGATTTAATTGGAATCATTTAATTAAGAGCGTTTGGAGCTTATCCAATCCTTGGCGCAAAGAATTGTCGAAACCTTGGCCACGTTTCCTCTCCACGACGGCGATTTCCTCTCGCAATTTGTTCAAGAGAAGTCTCATGTCTGTCGGAATGACTCGCGACAGAACGAAGCACATTTGGTAAAAGGTGCTCGTGCTGAACGGCAAATGTTTCTTGGTAACTTCGACAAGAGAATTCTGGATGGTTTCGGTGCAGCCGCCGCTCTTGTAATGCTCCGATCTGATCACTGCTTTCAGGAACTCGAGTACTTGAGGTTTTTGGCTTTTGAACATGTAGACTTCCAGAAGCGCCGACAAACTATTCGCGATTATGATGTTTGGTGATTCGACGGACTCCAAGATGTTCGTCAAAGTGTTGATGGCTTTGAAGATTTGCTCGTCGGTGGCGCGAGAGACACCTTGCAAGAAGAACTCTTTGTTGATTTTGGTTAAAACAGAAACTGTTAATTTCTCGTTGCCCAGAAGCTTTGCAATCGGACTAGGTCTCGTCTTGAAGAGCACTATATACTTGACGACGAGATTCTTTAAGATCCTTTCCAAGTACGGATCGTTCACGGATAAATTGTGGATCGCGTTCACGTAGAGATGCCACGTCCGTTCGATCGCTGCCAAGATATAATCGACTGGTTTTATACCTCTTTGAACTTCTGTTGGTAACAAGAGGATGTCTATGTAATTGCTCAAGTTGTTGGAGGCGCTCGAACGCGAGTACAGCTGCTTCCCGCAAGAGTTCAGGATGAAAGCCATGAACGTGTAAATGTGCTGCGTGTACAAAGGATTACTCAAATGCTTCGCAATCCAGACATCCAAATTGGCGAAGCACAGCTTAACAGTCTCTTTTTTATCTCCGCCCGATAAAGATTCTATGAATTTAACCACAGGATCTGCACAATCTTCTAAACCCACAGAATCAAGCACGATGCGAGTCAAATCGGGGTTGGATTCACCAATCAAACCGCACTGAAACCATACCCTGATCACGAAACCTTCTATATCTTGCGTCAAAATGCCCAACCTCTTGCATATCGACGCGAAGAAGTTCAACATCACTCCAACAGAAATAGCTTCTGACGCGAAATAAGCAACAGTTTGCACAAGAACGGCGCTCGAATTCACCGCTATTAAAGCTGTCAACGATCCAACCAAAACTACAGGATTTGCAGAAGTAGCCAGTTTCTTGAGCGGAGCTAACACGTTCGTTACAATCACTTTCTCGTACTCGTACCAAGCGCCGAGCTCCACGATTCTCTCGATGGAAATGATCAGAACGTTCAGCAGAACAGATAAATCCGATACCTGACAGTGCTTCACGTAATTCTGGATCCACGGACCAAAGAATTCGCTTTGATCGAGGTTCATGTTACTGCTGCAATGCATCAGAGTCTCCAATTGATTGGCGAAAGTCGAAACCAAATTGAATTGCGTTCGACTCTGCGAGCACGCTGTTAATTGATTGAAGAATTCTTTGCTCACAACAGGTTTATCGTTCTCCAGTTGCAGTTGAATCTACAAAACTAAATTTTAGTATAAACACGTTCAAACTCAATCTAATACGTACCAAACTAATCTGCAGATTCCACACCAAGAAAGAGGTTTGCTCTGGTAACGCGTCCAGCATTTCTCCAAGTTTCTTCAGTATTTCATCGCGCGCCAACGGATTAAGTACAGCAAACAACAAACTGATATTGTACACTCCGTTAATGTTAAGTTTAGCGAATTTAGCATTGGAGAATCTCGTGTAAATCCTACCTCTGAATTTGTTCCACTGTTGATGCTTCTCCAAATGCCTGTACAACATCTTCAGGAACATCGTGTAACCGCAGATGGGTCTAAAACTTTTGGCCACCTCCAGCAACTTACCTTTAATTTCAAAACACTCGATCCTCTTGTAATAAAAGTCCCAAGTCGTGTAAATCATATCCAACTTGGGACATTCAATCCACATCTCAAGGAGTGCGTCAACCTTTCCAAATAACTCGATCAACTTTTCCTCGTTCACGTCTTTCAGTATGAAAGACCACTTTTCGTTTAAAAAGTCAATGTTCTCTCGGACCTTAAGAAACGGACAATCGAAACTTTGTAGTTTCGCGATCGCGTGCAAATGGTGCAAGCAGAATTCCGCGTCGTAACATTCCATCGCGACGTTGAACATTTCCCAAAAATCCAAAGATTTTATACCGCAAAATATCTGTACCTGCAGCCAAAGCTTCTTGAAACAATCACAACTATACAAAGGCCTTTTCTTCTCGAAGCATTTGTAACTGAAATAACTCAATTGCTTGATGATATGTGGAATGTCCACTTGATTCTCTATAGTTGCCAATAGCCAAAGCAATTCCAAATACAAATGAAGATAATCATACAGCGGACCTTCCCTGGCTAATGCCAGTTTACCTAAAGTTAACTCATCCAAATCGGTGAGGTGAGTGATAGAGTCTTTGAAGTTCATTACATTTGCATCATCATGTTCGAGTATGTTTCTACTTGCTTTTAGTAAATCCACTATGTACGTTTTGTGGTCTTGCAGGTGTGATGTGATGATGTCGTAGTGCAGCACATCTTCAGCTGATTTCAACTTCTGAATGGCCATCCTGAAGAGCATCTCCGACTCAGATTCCAATTGGCATTGGTGAAGAGTTCGTCCACCAATCTTGTAATATCCATACTCCTTAGTAGTATTAGTCACAAAGGATATTTCCTCATTGATTCCATCCAAAAACACGTCACGTTCATCTCTTAATAAACTCTTGCAAAACATTACTAGTCTCAAATAATACTTGTAGGTTAATTCATGGTTTTTGGCGCCAAGAATATGATAATAGTGATGAAGTTAGATTTATATACAAACTGAATTTCAAATATTTCAAGAAGTGGATTTTCCTTGTTCAATTTCTTATTTATTTCTAGAATGAAATTTGTATTAACTAGTTAGACAATAGTTATGGAATGAGTTAGAACATAAATTATTATGTATAAAAATATTTAAAAAGTAATAATAAATTAATTAATAGAATAGTTGGTGGCTTGATGACTTTGAGAATCATTTGGATTTGTGTAGACTCTCCAGCTCTTTGTATAGCTCAGATCTGTCTAGGATCTTATCCAGTTCCTCATCAGAGAAAACGAATCCGTTCGGATGAATTATATTGCTTTTCTTCTCCTCATCTAAGAACTTCATGAACCTTGTCTCCAGCGAATCCTCTTTGGCTTCCTCTTTGGATACCACGAATTTTCCATCTTTGATAACAAGCTTCTCAAGACGTCTCTTCATGGTGCCGGAATTCAAGATTTGCTCATCGATGGTGTTCTTCGTTATCAGCGTGTAAATCATCACCGGTTTGTTCTGGCCAATCCTGTGGCATCGATCTTGCGCTTGGATATCGACCTGCGGATTCTGTAAAGAAAATTCGAAGATCATCAGTGATGGAAACACTTCTCATTTCATCGATTTTACCCAATCACGATCGTAGAATATCACAGTGTCCGCAGATGTTAAATTCAAACCCAAACCGCCGGCCCTCGTCGAAATCAGAAAGACGAAGACGTTGGGATCGTTGTTGAACCTATCGATGCTCTCCTCTCGAGTCTGCATTTTACTTGACCCATCCAATCTGCAATACTGGTACTCTCTGATGTACATGTAATCCTCGATGAGATCGAGCATCGAGGTCATCGTGCTGAAGATCAGCACTTTATGATTGCCCTTCTTCAGCTTGTGCAGAACAGCGTCCAGCACCTGCATTTTACCGCTTTCCGTAATCAGATGCTCGTTGAATCTCTGCACCCTCCCGAACTCCAAGTGATTGTCCACCAAGAAAGGATGATTGGCGATCTACAATAAACTTTATAAACATTTGTCTTTCCTATTAAGAGTAATTCGAATAAGAAAGACCTTCTTCAGAGTCACGTGAAAGACGGAACACATTCTGATTTTCGCGTAATATCTCTCCATGTCTTCGAATTCGTAAATCTTTTTCTCCTTTTTCGCTGAGTACGAGACGGTCTTATACTTTGGAGCGTCGTCCGACTCTGCAAAACTAATTCGCTCAGTGCATTTCCGTTTGGCGCGCGGCAACTCACATATTTCTTCCACTGGACCTGAAAGCGCGTACTTGATCGTGTACTTGTAGAGATCGTGCTGTGTATCTGTCAGAGGACAGTACACCAAAGTCTCTTTCTTTGGCACGAAATCGGGTAGCACATCTTTCTTGATGCGCCTCAGCATGAAAGGACCCAAAGTTTTGTGGATCTTACTAATCAAAGTATTGTTCTCCTTGATTTGATTCTTAATGTTATTTTCCTTAAAAAAACAAATATTTCCACTCTAACAATATGAGCAATTCATTCCAATCAAATACCTCTAAATCCTCAAGCATAATCAAAGAGGAAAAAGCCTCCATGTTGTTGAAGATTTGCGGCATCACGAAATTCAGCAAAGCCCACAACTCTGTCATGTTGTTTTGCAATGGAGTTCCAGTTAATAACAGTATATTAAAGCATTTGAATTTTCGTAAAATCCTGCAACAACGATACTAATTAATATAATCTAAATGGTTTCTCCCCTTTCCTTCAATCTAATTCAACAGAAAAGAACAAGAACCTACATTGACAATTTGCTTTGATGGTTTTTAATTCTTTGCGCTTCATCGATGACCAGATACTTCCAGCTGACCTGCTCCAGAAAATTTCTCTCACTTAACACAGTTTGGTAGGTGGTTAAGAAGACTGGCCTCAGCTTCTGATCGCCTAACTTCTTGTACAACAAAATTTCCTTCTTGAGCTCGTTCCGCTCCGTCGCAGACCCGTGGAAAACCACCACCTTGAACAGCGGCGCGAATCTCTCGAATTCCTTCCTCCAATTCGAGATGGTCGACAATGGGGCAACGACCAAATGCGGTCCAGCTATCTTACTCTGTATGAGATGCGCGAAGAACGCGATGATCTGCACGGTTTTACCCAAACCCATCTCATCGGCCAGTATCCCGTTAATACCGCCCAAAAACAACGTCTAGAACAACAAGTTTCAAATATAAGCTCAAGCGTTTTCATCTTCGATATAATTTACATGCATCCAAGTGACGCCCTCGATTTGGTACGGTCGCAATTCACCATCGAAATGGTTTATTTTGCTGATCAGTGTAACTTCATCATTATTACTTTTACTATTATTACTATTCACTTCAACCAAAGGCTTCTTTTTACTGAAACAAAAATAATAATCATCAAATCAATGAAGCAATCGTTTATATAAACTCACTGTTTGATTTCTACAAATTTACTCTTCCACATATTCGAGTATTCCTCGCTGATGTTCAACAATTTTGTTATACTCTCAATGGCTTTGGCTTTACGCTCCTCCTTCTCACCGCTCTTCATCTTACTGATCATCTCCTTGGCACTCTTGCTTTCCTCACTCATCTCCTCCGAGCCATTGGAGCTGCTCGAGGCAAAGGAATCCCTGCTGCTATCATCGTTGAAAGAGATCTTCCTTTTCCTACCCATTTTAACTTAAGTTAAGCTACAGATTAAAACTGAAAAATGAAATAAATTCATCACATAAAAAAAAGAAATAAACATATACAGAACACCTGATCAAATAAACGAAACGTTCAATTTATACAGGCAGGCGATGAAAACAAAAGATACTCACTCACAACAAATAGGATAACAATTAAATAAGATAAAAAGACTGTCCTAGACTGCTCTAAAACGGAATGAAAACATCCTTCGCCGGTTTCTCCGATAGTTTTCAAAAGAAAAACGTTGAGGTTAACAGGTAGTTGCGAACATCTGCCTTTTACAAAGCCCGCGAAAACAGCGCTGCAACAAGTTATACAACATTT
>NW_017096767.1:27077-29098 GCF_001412225.1 Nicrophorus vespilloides
TCAATAGAAAACAAACATTAGTTTCATTACAAAGATATTAAGAAACAATCAACAACAATAACCATAAGTTTCTGAATGAAATACTGTAAACAAATTAACGAATCAAACTATATTAATTAATTGTAACACTTGTGATTGATTCTTATAGTTAACAACATCTTCACAAGCGTACATTTCTTTGTGAAATTTAAATAAATTTTTCGAAAACATTTTTTAAAAATTGCTGTTAGTTTCCTAACAACAGCTTAATCGTTCTCCGGTATTTCCATCGTCCCTTTAATTAACACCAGAATGTTAGAGATGGAATAAATAATGTAATTTAAAAATAAAAATGCTTAGGTGTTTTGGAAATTATTATTTCGCATAATCTTCTTGTAATTTACAAAAAGTACTTAATTTATAGATAGGAGGAACGCGTAAATTGCTGCGTTAATTATATTTAAATACACTGCCTCAATTAAGACTAATAACGTTTTTAACGATTTGCATTACGAGGTAGCTCATGTTTCTTAGTTCGTATCCAAACGTTTCGTGATGTGGTTTAGTTTATTCCTTCGTTGCTTTTGTTTATTGCCTAAATCGAAGAAGGCTCTAACTTACTTAAGTAACAACGATGGCTATAATTTCGATAGTGGATGATAGAAAGCGTGGATTACTAAGATCTGTTTTAAGTAAAGTTGAATAGAGTTATTACAGTTTAATTTTTTCATTTTGTTGTACTGAATCGAATTGGTCATGAATAAGATTTGTTTCTTATTGTTGTTGTCAAGTTTTTTTTTATCAAGAGCGTAGGAAAAGTTGTTTTTGTTGTTGTGAAGTGTGCTATGAATTTCTATTTTTATTGTGAATAGTGCAAAATGAAACTTTTTACGAAGTCGTTTGTTGTGCAAACAATTAAGTTTCTCGAGTAGATAAAATCCGGAGTGTTTGTTTCACTTCTGGCCGCAATTACCAAAGTTTCCAAGAAATTTCTTGCGAAAATATATTGGGCCGAAGTTATTTGAATTACAGATAAAAGATAAAATACAGCTAATTGCACAACTGTTTGCATAATCCCTCTAATGATATTTTGATTTTTGCAAAAGCAATTAGGCGAACTTTAGGCAAATATTCGATTAATTGCGCTGACCCAAACACTTGAAAGATGCCTGAAGATAACGACAAATCAGCTATTAATTGACTTCCCAATACGTAAGAAATTGGTAAATGTTATGGTAAATTTGAAAACGCAAATATTGTTGTTTACGTGTAGTTACAAAGTAATGCTTATTGGAAGGGAGGAAACGTATTTAAAGAGATTTTGGTCTGTGCAATAATGCTATCATCCGAAGACGTCGAGCAAAGGAAGATGATCAAGGAAGAACCCCAGAGTCCGGCGAAGGAAGTTCCCAAAAAAGGTATTTAGATTTGTTGCGAATCTCAACTGTTGTGTTACATGTTTTCGTTTGTTCATAGTTAAGAAATACAAAAGGGTACGCACTTCGTACACGGCGCATCAACTCTTGAAGCTGGAGAACGAGTTCGACGCGAACAGAATCATCGGCAAGAACAGGCGCAGCGAGATGGCGCGCGATCTGAACATCACGGAGAGACAAATCAAAATTTGGTTTCAGAACAGACGGATGAAGAAGAAGAAACGCGACAAACTGAAGCTCGAGGAACAGTTGAAAATACAGTTTTCACCTATCACCTCCACCAACGACACGCCGTCTCTAGATTTGAATTATCTTTCGCAGCATATGAATGTTGCTGCTGCTGCTGCAACCACGTCTTCCTTGTATTATCAGCAGCCGCCGCAGTTGCCGCACATTCCTCCAATGCAAATCTGCCAACCGCAGCAGTTTCCAAACATTACCTTTCCCTATAACAACGATTACTATGGCAACAATACCTATGGTTACGTGCCCAACTTCCAGGGTGGCGACGACATGGGCAAATACGTCAGGGACTTCGACGTGGCGTATCTGAATCCGTACGGTCTCGAATCCAGTTTCGTCGTTTCCAATTTCCAATTTTAAATC
>NW_017096767.1:29107-34078 GCF_001412225.1 Nicrophorus vespilloides
TATTATAAACTTAGAATTAAATTGTATTATTTTTTTAAACTTAAGTTATTAATAATTTAAATTTCTATTGTTTCTTGTCAATTTTCTTTTATATAAACTAATTTTTGTAATTTCCAAAATTTAAATAAAACAAATTTTTCTAATTTCCATTCGTCATTTTATTGCGTAGTTTATAATAATTCCAATTTTAAATCCGAAATTCTTAAAGATCAACTCTCGTCACAACAACAACATTACTTAATGAAAATATTAGTATTATAAACTTAGAATTAAATTGTATATTTTTTTTAAATCTTAAATTTCTATTGTTTCTTGTCAATTTTATTTTACATAAACTAATCTTTGTAATTTGTAAAATTTAAATAAAACAAAATTTTCTAATTTCCATTCGTCATTTTATTGCGTATTTTATAATAATTACATGACATTAACAAAAAAATAAAAAAGAAGTTAAAATTTTCTAAAATTTTTACATTTCATCATCAAACGAATTAAAAATTACAGTTTAAAATTAAAAAAAAAGGTTTGTCAGAAAACGTAGTTCGTCGTGGACAATTCCTCGAAGGGATCAATCATCTTCACAATCATCAAGCATCTCCAGAGAATGTAGAACGGCACGTACAACATCCAGTGTGCGTTATAATATGGATGATACAAGAACATGACCATGAAGTAGAAGAAGAAGTACAGCAGCAGAAGAAGAAAACTGCGCACAATAACATCGTTCGACTGGAATAGGAGAAAGTCGGAGGCGGAAGCGGAATGTTCGTAATTTAAACTCAAACGAAGCGCCAGGAACTGCAGATACATCGTTTCAGTCTTGCACAGTTAACTGCACTGAGAAATACACAAATCTTCGACATTTCTTATCACAATTTCTTTTTTAAACTCTCAAACCATTTCTTATTACACTTTTTTCCATAAAACTTAACGAAATTTGTATTTTTTTTTAATCAACCGAAAATTTAAATCAATTTATTTGTATTTAAAAAAAGACAAGAAAACTATTTATAATTTTATTAATTACAGTTAACTGCACTGAGAAATACACAAATCTTCGACATTTCTTATCACACTTTCTTTTTTAAACATCTCAAACCATTTCTTATTACACTTTTTGCCATAAAACTTAACGAAATTTTGTAATATTTTTTTTGAATCAACCGAAAATTTAAATCAATTTATTTATATTTAAAAAAAGAGACAAGAAAACTATTTATAATTTTATTAATTACAAACTTCACATATAAAAATAAAATACATTTTTTTTTTTATTTCAGTTAATCAAATATTTCGACAAGAAACATTTCATGAAAAAAAAAGTAGATCAATTTTCAAATTGAATTTTTAACAGTCTTAACAGCTACGTCAAATAATCTAAGATTTATACATGAAAATTATATTAATTCAAACGATACATTTAAAAAAAATCACAAGTGAAACGTAACAATTGAAATATTGTTTTTTTTTTTGTACATGTGTACATATATTTTTGTTTTTTAAAGAAAACGATGATTTTGTTTTTTGTTCTAATGCAATTTAAAACTTAGAAATTTAAGTAAATTGATAATATAAAATTACATTTTAAAAACGCACTTTTTCTTTTGTTATATTTGTTAATGAAAAAGTTGAAATATTGATTTATATAATTTGCGATAACTAGATTTTCCATTTTCTTTTCTCTGAGAGTTTTGTTTTGAGTTTTTGGTTAAAAAATTGAAAATCACGACTGTTTCAGTAAGTTGCGTATGCGACGTTTCTGACGGATCATTGAAGATGAGTTTGTAGTATGTGTATGAGGGCTGAAGATTCTTGACTTTGTCGTAATGAAGATTGGACGAAGACCATCAAGAATTGCGTAGTGTAGATATGGTAGAAGTCGACCAGGTTGTGATTGGGATCGCGCGGTATTAGATACAGAAGACACCAAATCTGATCCGAAAACCTCACGAAGCAACAGAAAAGAATTAATAAACGCATCATTCTCCTATCGACTAACATTATGCCCTCTTCAACAACACTTCAACAACAGCAAAAACTGTGCTAGTTATGCACTAATTCTTTCGCGAAATTATTTAGTTTTAGTAGCAAATAAACACATCTCGTTTCTTTTAAAACGCGACGCGAATTTCAGCTATTAATCGCGTTTCTTATAATATATTTACAAATATGTACAACATTCGTTAAACGCTCTTAATTATAGATAAAAAATAAATTAAATGTATTAAAAAAAATATTATGCTAATATCATAGTCGAATAATAAGGAAACTCTTAATCATTTCCTTGTAAAACTCCATCTAAATCCGGATTCGCATTTTGCGATAGATCCACAAAGTCATCCAAATCCTCGACGTTATTCACATTTTCATCCAAGTTATTATCGTTGGCTCTTTCGAATTGCGTGGGAATTGGATCCAACAGCATCTTCTTGCGCCAAGACAACCACGAACGAAACTGCTTCATGGTAATAATACCAATCAGTTTGATGAGGTTTCTTCGCGTGGCTAAGTTAATATACTCGAACCCCCTGTAAATACTTTCAAGCATGTAACTCTGGTATCCTGCTTTACTCGATTTTTCAACTACTTCATTCGTTTCTGCACAATTATTACGATCTTCGACCATCTGTTGAAATTTAAGAGATTTTTTTTTGTTATCTTAAAAGTTAGCTCACTAAACTTAAGGTTTCAACAATTTGTAAAAAAAGTTGCCTAAAATGGACCATTGAAAGACCATTTTAAGAAATATAATTAAAGTACAATTTTATTAATTGGTAATTTTCTTTGTTTACCTCTGGTAATGTGCTGATGGATTCCTCTGCACGTCTGTTGGAATTGATTGATTGCGTCAAAAAGGAGTCCCAGAATTCCATTGTATCGTCATTATTATATAAGTTTTGACCGTTCGATTCTTGATTATCATATGGTTGCTGTAATTATTACAAATATTCTATATATTATGAAGCTGTCATATTTGATTGACAGTTTAAGTAATTCATGACATTTGACGTTTGTTTTTTTTTAATTAACAATTCTGTCATTTGAGATTTCAATTTTTTATTTCCTTCGTTTACCTGCGGTGATGTGCTCATGAGATCCTCAGGATTCGTGTTGGAAACATTCGGTGAAGACGGACAGTCCGAAAATTCCATTGGATCATCATTATTAAATGAGTTTCTAATCACGGATTCTTGATTGTTGGCAGAGCAAGACGACGACGATGTATTAATATCAGTATATGTCTGAAAATATTGATGTTATTTTATAATTATCGCAATTAATATAAAAAAAAAGTGCAACTGTCACTTTGACACTTGACGTATTTTTTTAAAATTATGTCATTTACGTTTATTTTTTTTTGTATTAAAAATTATGTGCGTATTATATAATAATTTTCTTCAATTACCTGAAGTAAAGTGTTCACAACATCATCTACATTCGTGCTGCATTCTTTATGTAACGAAAGTGAGTCCCAAAATTCCATTGTATCATCGATATTACATAAGTTTTGAACGACAGATTTCTGATAATTATACACAAAAAAAAACAAAGAAGTATGATTAACAGAATGAAATAGATATTTAACAAAAGAAACATGATATTTTCATAATCAAATATTTGACACTTTGACATTTGTTTTTGACATTTCTATAAAAGAAAATATTACCTGCTGTAATGTGCTCATAAGATCCTCCGGATTCGCGTAGACATTAAATGGGTTTCGAACGACGGATTTCTCATCCTGATGGTTGTTGCATAATTCGGATTGCACATACTTAACCGCCGAAGTTGCTGTGTAGTTGGTAGGTGATGACTTTGTCCAGAAGACTAAATCCTTATTTTTCTGTAATTATTTATATAATTGTTGCAATAATAATATTAATACTAATTACTGACTGTCATGAATTTTTGTCAATTGTCAACTGTCAACTGTCAAATTTAAATTTTATTTTTTTTATAATAATTAATGGGCGCTTTTTAACGAATTTTGATAATTTTCTTTATTTACTTGTGGTGAAGTGTTGACGGATTTCTCTGGTCTTTTGTAGGATACATTCGTGGACGAAACTGCATCCCAATATTCGCACTCCATTGCGTCATCGTTATTAAATGAATTTCGAAGAACCGTTTTGTGCTGATTCTGAAGATCGTTGAATAATTCTTCAAACTTCGCTGATGAAGGCGTGATGGTGGAACACTGTGAACAGAACGCTATCTTCTCAAGATTTGTCTGCAATTATATATGTAATTGAACGAAAACAAATCGTAATGACATCACTGTCACTGTCATTAACATTTGACAATTGACGTTTCGTTAACAAATATTATGTCATATTTGACATAATCATTAGTTTTTGAATGAATGAAATGCAACAAAAAAAAAACAAATTTATTATCATTTACCTCTGGTAAAGTTTTCAGAAGATCTTCTACATTTATGTTGATATCTTTTGCAACGCAGTTCCAAAATTCCATTGCATCATTGATAAGAAATAAGTTTTGAACGTCGGATGATTTTTGCTGAAATTTATCGAAATTTCCATTGCTTTCCAAGCAAATCTCTTCTTTGATCAGTTCATCACTTCTGTTATAGAATTCGTGAATCTGCCAAGAAAACAGATCAATTTTATAAAACTGTACACAAATTAGTCGAAAAAAATATTGAAAATGTGTGTATTATATACGAATTTCAGAGAATATTTTTTAATAATAAAAATTAGAACGCTCAAAAATTTATTTAATTAATTCATTGTGTAAATTATGTTTTTTTTTATTAATTATTTTTTATAAGTAAAACGCGAATTTCATTACATGTTTGCAAGTATCTGCAGTATTTATCAAGTAGTCTTAATGTGTAAGAAATGACTGTTGTAGTTATCCAAATAAACGATTGATGATATTGTGAGACCGTAGCAAATTTTGATCTACCTCCGTCAAGTTTCTGCTGAGATCATCTAAACTCGTGGTGGA
>NW_017096767.1:34098-34572 GCF_001412225.1 Nicrophorus vespilloides
ATGGAATAGGATAGATCTAACCGCGTCCTCTTGTTAATGATGTTCTTCCTCCGGAATGCCTCTTCGAGTCTGTTCATTTGGAAGAGACTGAACGAGGTGCGAATCTTTGTGTTTCTCGTGCGAATGGAAGGTATCTCTTCCATTTTGCTATCGCTTTCGTTCATCTGATGTACAGGAGCAAACAACGAGTAATTAGTACATGGAGATAAGTTTATTTTTACCTGCAAGATTAACTCACCACTTTCGTTGGAACATCTTGATTTTCACGTTTCTTGCTGCTGCCCGGAAGGCTCGTGTTGTTATTGATGCTCTTATCTCCAGACATGCTTGATTCTGCTGTTGTTGTTGCAAATGTTTTCGGAAACTGGTCTTTCCTTGATAACGCACCCCTTTTTGTATTTGCACGCTCTGACCCTTAGTTTTGTGAGGGTTGGCAGGGAGAAACTTCAACCAATCGCAAGGCTCTAAAAAAAA
>NW_017096767.1:34581-38263 GCF_001412225.1 Nicrophorus vespilloides
TTTGGAACATTCCTCCCTTAACAAACAAAAATCGCAATTAGTATTTTTGAGGTTTACAAATATAAGTTTTTACAATTTTGATTAACTAATTACAAGTAAACTATGATAGCTAGGAATCTCGGAAATGGTTCGTTTTAAAGCTTGAAGTTTTATCTTTAATTAGAGTATTAATTGTTCTTAGATCGTTGTTTGGTAATTGAGTAAAATAATAAAATATGAAGAGACTGCATTAAAAAATATGTATGTTAATCAGTGATAGCTACAAACCTCGCAAATATCTTGTCGAAAAGTTTGTATATTCATCTTTTGTTATAGTATTAATTCATATTTGTATGATGCGTAGAGATCAATAAAACGTGAAAACACTTTAATTTTATAGTTTTCCATAAAACAAATTTTTTAATTTTCAAAAATTAATTAGAAAACAAAAAACATGATAGCTGCAAATCTAGATAATTGCTCATTAGGAAGCTGGTATATTTATCTTTCCTTAGAGTATTAATATATAAAAATTATGAAAGGTTTTCGTCTCTAAAAATAATTTTTTTATTATAAAAATTAATTACTGAAAAACCGTGATAGCTATAAATCTTGCGACTAACTTCATTGAATATATGTCTTTAATGAATGTCTTATTTTTTAATTATCTGAAATGTAATGGTTGAGAAAAAATATAAAAATATATATTTGAAAATTTCAAAGATTTAAAAAAAAATGTTTATTCAACTTTAAATAAATTAATTGCAGAAAAACCATGATAGATGCAAACCATAATAATTTCTCATTGAAAAGCCTGTATATTTATCTTTAATTAAAATATTAATTTGTATTTCTGCTATGTGTATTCATTGAGAAATATAACAATACCTGAAAACATTTCAATTTCAAGATTTTTTTTTCAAATTCAATAATTAATTGCTGAAAAACAATGATACTTGCAAACCATAATAATTTCTCACTGGAAAGCCTGTATATTTATCTTTAATTAAAGTATTAATGTATGTTTGTACGACGCAAGATTATTGAGAAATATAGCAAAACCTTATGACACTTCAACTTCAAGAATTATTTTTTTTTTCAAATTCAATAATTAATTGCAGAAAAACCATGATAGTTGCAAACTATAATAATTTCTCAATGAAAATCCTGTATATTTATATTTAATTAAAATATTAATTTATGTTTGTACTATGCAAGATTATTGAGAAATATAGCAAAAGCTTAAGACATTTCAATTTCAAGAATTCATTTTTTTTTTCAAATTCAATAATTAATTGCAGAAAAACCATGATAGTTGCAAACCATAATAATTTCTCATTGAAAAGCCTGTATATTGATCTTCAATTAAAATAATAATTTGTATTTGTTCTATGTGTATTAATTGAGAAATATAACATTACCTGAAAACAATTCAATTTCAAGATTTTTTTTTTCAAATTCAAAAATTAATTGCAGAAATTCATACAAATCTTTGGATTATATTGTGAGAAAGCTTATATATTTGTCTTTCATTAAAGTATCAATTTATATATGTGCGTTGTGTTATAATCAAGAAAAATAATAAAACCTGAAGACACTTCAATTTCAAGATATAAAAAAAGTTCAATTTAGAAAATTAATTACAGTAAAACCATGATAGTTGCAAATCTCGAGAATAGTTTGTCAGAAAGCCTGCATATTTAGCTTTAATTAAAGTATTAATTAATATTTGTGCTATGTGTGGTAATCGAAAAATATAGTAAAATGTGAGGAAAAATGATTTTTCAACTTTGACAATTAAATAAAGTATAAATTGTTGGCTGCTTTTGAGCTACTGCAATTAGTATAGCAATTAGCGATATTCCAGTGAAAAGCTAAGGTTTAGAAGTAGTTAATTTACTAACGGCGTCGTCTTCAGGGGATACGTCTACGACCAAAGCAATTCCAGGTAAAACGTACTTTGCTACTATGTATAGTGTACATTACAATATAAGCTGTTGATGTTTTCCACTAACCGTGTACAAATAATAACTATATTTCTATTATCTCTTTTACTCTTATCTTTACTCTTATACTTTTCTCGCTAATCTCTGAAGACTCAACAAGAGTTGCAAATAAAATACGCTGAGATAATTTGTTTGTGTTCCGAAAACACAAAAACTGAAAAAAATGTATGTAATTATTATGTAATTGTCTCCAAATTTGAAGGTAAATGCTGGAATTAATTACAGACTTTTTTTGTAGTAATTTACATTAACAAACACAAAAAAAATATAAAGAAATCATTAAACGGGAGTCAAGTGGCGACACAGTAATGAGTGGTTTCTATTGAAATTCCCTTTTAACCTTTTTTTTTCACTAACTTCCAAAAGTCAAACAAATCTTCAAGCAAAGAATGGAAGGACTCTCCAGAAGCATTCTTTTGTTAATGGAGGATAATCCCACTAATAAAACCTTTTCCTCCCTTTGAGACCATATTCAAATAAAANNNNAAATCGTCAATTTCCGAAAATATTCCGTACAGCGTAAATCCACGGTTTCCTATTGAAAGACTAAATTTGATACTTTTATGGAAACGTTGTAAAGTTTATAAGGGTCGAGGGACTTTCGACCTTAAAGCTCAGTTGGCGTCAGGTAAAGAGTGACCTTCACTGGGATTAACTATATTATACCTATAATCTCTGCTTGGCACGCGTCAAATGCCTGACTTCGAAAATATGCAGTGGCACAAGTCAATCCCTAGAATTTTCGAAAATTAAATGAAAATGCTTTGAAATTCTATGAAATTTAGATTATCTTCAAATAATATATACGTTTATTAACTTAATCCATCAATATGAAACTGCTTTTTCAGCAATTACAGGAAATTCTTGACAGTTGAAAATAATATAACTGAAGACATTTCAATTTTTGTAGCTTCAAGAAATAAATTTACAATTTTGAAAATGAATTACAGAAAATGCATGTTAGATATAAATCTCGATAATAGCTCATTAGAAAGCATGTATATTTGTCTTTCATTCAGGTATTAATTGATATTTGTGCGATGTCTGATAATCGAGAAAAATAATAAAACGTGAAGCCATTTCAATTTTTGTAGCTTCAAGAAATAATTTTACAATTTTGAAAATGAATTACAGAAAATTCATGTTAGTTGCAAATATCGATAATAGCTCATTAGAAAGCTTGTATATTTATCTTTCATTCAAGCATTAATTGACATTTGTGCGATGAGTGATAATCGAGAAAAATAATAAAACGTGAAGACATTTCAATTTTTGTAGCTTCAAGAAATAATTTTACAATTTTGAAAATGAATTACAGAAAATCCATGATAGTTGCAAATCTCGATAATAGCTCATTAGAAAGCTTGTATATTTATCTTTCATTCAAGTATTAATTGATATTTGTGCGATGTCTGATAATTGAGAAAAATAATATAACGTGAAGACATTTCAATTTTTGTAGTTTCAAGAAATCATTTTACAATTTAGAAAATGAATTACAGAAAATCCATGTAATTTGTAAATCTCGATAATAGCTAATTAGAAAGCTTGTATATTTATCTTTCATTCAAGTATTAATTGACATTTGTGCAATGAGTGATAATCGAGAAAATTAATATAACGTGAAGACATTTCAATTTTTGTAGCTTCAAGAAATAATTTTACAATTTTGAAAATGAATTACAGAAAATCCATGA
>NW_017096767.1:38277-39340 GCF_001412225.1 Nicrophorus vespilloides
GTATATTTATCTTTCATTCAAGTATTAATTGATATTTGTGCGATGTCTGATAATTGAGAAAAATAATATAACGTGAAGACATTTTATTTTTTGTAGCTATAAGAAATAATTTTACAATTTTGAAAATGAATTACAGAAAATCCATGATTGTTGTAAATCTCGATAATAGCTCATTAGAAAGCCTGTATATTTTTCTCTCATTGAAGTATTAACTGATATTTGTACGATGTGTGATAATTGAAAAAAAATAATCAAAAGGAAATAAAAATTATGATTAAATTTGATTTAGATCTTAGACAACTTTATTAATTTAGTACGAAGAAAGTGAATGATTTGAATAGACTCACCTGATCTTTGATGTTGCAGATTATACTTTCATTAAAAAAAATAAACAACACAATTTTACCTGAAACCAAAAAAAAAAACACAAACAAAAACGAAAGCAAAAGAATCTAGTATATTTGTGGATCTGGACTGGTAAAATGGAATAAAACGAATATTTCTCTTAAGATTTTTAGTTTGTTTATGACAAAAATTGTAAATGTAGTAGATTTTTTTTATAAAATTTAAACTAAATTAATCAATTCATTCATTCTAATTAATATACATCTTGTAATATTTCTTGTATTTGCAATAAATCAGTTATCGCTGCGTACCTTTACAAATCCTTATATGGTCACGAAAACATCGATCCTCTGCGTTTCGATGAATCAGCGAATGCTGCGCATTGCAATTGTTTAAACAATTCTTAATTCGTTGTTACGAAAACGCCCGATCTACGACACGATTAATCGCAGCGGTTCTAAAACGTCGCGATGAATCATCTGCAGCTGCGAACACATAAACAATTCCTTATATGGTCACGAAAACGTCGCTTCTCAGCGTCGCAATCTCTGCGTATTGCAATTGTTTAAACAAAACGCTGCTTTTGCTTTAAAATAGCCAACGTAAAATTTTCCATATAGAAAACGAACGTTAATAAAATTAAAGAGTAACAACAAATTTTTAACGGAACCATAACAAATTCCCAGCTTAATTTTTCGTACGACTTTTATCATAAAAT
>NW_017096768.1:0-67929 GCF_001412225.1 Nicrophorus vespilloides
AATACGTTTTGTGCAACAACTTACCACAATCTTTATAATTGACTTCGTCGCAGAATCCCAATTGAGCGATGGCCAAAATGGCAAATACCAAGTAAGCGGATGAGTTCATGCTGAAGTTTCTGTTATCTTCTCTTAACAATTAATTAAGACAGTGAGTGTCGCTGGTGGTAAGTACTACTGGACAGTGAAACGTAACGAGATTATACGTTCCTGAAAACGTCAGTAATCTTCGGCTGGTCAGCAAGCTTATGAGAAAATTGGCCCAGCAGCGAATGTTGTATAACGAAGACAGAGCGTCGTTGTACAAACATCTATGATAATGCGAGCATTCGGGTGGGGGTTTAAGTACATATACAGCACATAATATACAATGATTACATACACACAAATACAGAAGAGGACATTTTCGAACAAACAGGATATGAGATTGATAATCATAAATGCATTGTTCAAACACGCATCTGTAACAAAGCTATTCGATAATTGCAAGTTAACAATCCACAGATAATAACTTAATATTGTTTAAACTCTCTTAGTTGTGTTCTAATTGCAAATTGATGTTCGCTAGGTCTATTTTCAAAAATACTAAACCAACAAAGAAGTATATATTACCATAATATTATTTATGCATATTTTTTAGAAAACAATTTTGCACAAAAAACTGAAGGACTTACGATTAGCCCCTTCCTCACAATGATAAAAAAATGTCAAGAAGTACTGATAAATAAAATAAAATATATTTAACAATTTTGCAACATAATTGCATAATTATTAAGGAAAGCTTCCTTAATAATTCTATAATTTAATATTTTATAATTTATTTTAAATGCAAATTGAATAAAAGATTATTTATCATACATTTAAAATTTACAAATTATTTCTAATTTTAAGTTGATAATCTATGTCAAAAGAAACTTTTTGAACATAATTCAAATAACTATATTTTCCACTATAACCAAATAAACGAATAATATCTAAAACGATGTGAACAATATAGCAAGGTACTCCCAGGAGAGATGTAACAAGTTTAACAAAAAAAAAAAAAATTCGAACAATCAGTTTACTTTTCTACCTGGATTTGTCCCGCATTTTCTAAAAGTAAATAATCCGTCTCTAGAATTTCAAAAGACAAACATTAAGAATAATCTTGTCAAGTAAATTATCTTTAAATAATCAAGAATGTATTTCAACTATATAAATTTAATTAAAACAATATATAAGATAACAACATAAAATATGTATGTAATTATATTAAAGAAAAAAATAATTAACTATTGACCATTGGTTTTTCAAACAGTTTTATAATGGAAAACACAAATATTTATCTACAATATCATGTCCATATTCATTGTCAATAATACACAATGACGTTAGAAATCTCATTACACTTTCTTTTATAAGGCTTTATCTATTTGCAATTGCGCATAAATTAGGAAAATAATCAATACTCGCAAATAACATTATGTAATCTAGTTCGTGTATTATACTTCAGACATATTTAATGTCAGATATATAGATGCATTTTTGTTCATTTTTTTAATAATTATTCTATCTATATTATATATTCAGTCATTATAGCAACTATTGTTTATTATTTTATAATATGCATATTAAAATGTAATTAGGTAAAAGTTTTATGCAGTTGAATCAATGCTGTTTGATTATGATATGCAACCAAATATACAAATCAAGATAATATTGCATAAATGCATTCATATAGAGATTATATCCTATTGAAGTACTTATAGATAATTATTTAAGTATTCTATACTATATACAAGTATATTTTATAAAAATGTATAACTATTTGGTACATGTGGCAACGTCGATTGTTCCACGTAACGCGTCACGAAATGTTTTTATGCCATCGTGGCTGCCAAACGTACAATTTTCCTGTCATTCATTTATACGTAGTAAACGTATACAGTTAGATTGTAGCTGGAGATCATCCACTCGTTTCCTGAACTTCAAACGAAAATAAGGTAAGTCCTAGTTGAGCATTGATCAATACTAAAGTATTAGTTGAATTGATATTATTCCCAAAGAACGAAGTGTCTAATTGGCAATTGTTTTATTAGATAAAATGGACCAGGTCAGGACTTACATTGAACCAGGACGTTCTTTCGCCAAGAACTCCATGAGATTGGTCAAAAGGTGCACAAAACCAGACAGAAAAGGTGAGATACTCAATCAATTCATTTATATATCACAATTTTAATTAATCAAATCGATTATTAACAATTATTTTATTATATAAATTTATAATAATATATTGAGGTTAATACATACAACATATGTGGCTTAAGCTCTTCATCAAGTTCTAAAATCAATATATCATTAATACTCAACAATATGGTGTTATAATTGTTGAAACAAGTTGTAAATTACACCATGATCTTTGGACAATTTTAATTGTTGTATGTTATACATACACATATGTTTGTAACAGAACTGTTTCATTCTACTACACAATTTCTAAAATACCTTATTTATTTGTTATACTCTGTATATTTTGATTGGAAACTATCATATGAACTTTGTTTACTTCAATTATATTACTCAAAGTTTTGAGTTCATGTTTATTTTATGCATGCTATAAATGCAATTGATTGCAGCCAGCACTTGTAAATAGTATTTTGAGGAATTGCCAAGATAATAATAATATAGTAGAGGATGTTGTGCAAGTAACTGAATGTGGTTAAGAAATAGTTTAAAAATAAGTTATTGATCTTCCTAGAATATTATTTATAATTCACATGTTATTACTAAAGACTAACTAAATTTCTTTTTTTCTTCTTTTTACAGAATTCCAGAAGATTGCCATTGCCACAGCAATTGGTTTCTGCATCATGGGATTCATTGGCTTCTTCGTGAAGCTCATCCATATACCAATCAACAACATCATTGTAGGCTCATAAGTGATTTCCCCGTTCGTTTCTTTTTTTAAGCAATAAAGAATTTTTGTTATTAATATCTCACATTAAATGATTTAATGTATTTAATTTATCATCAACATATTCATTTGTTTAACATTTTTTTTATATATTTAAATATAATTTAGACCCATCATTTGTTTTGTTTATTGAATACCTATAAAATTATACTTGATATGGGTGTTTGTAGTTTATTTATAAGTAATATTTAATTTATAAGCGAAAGTAACAATATACAATTGAAATCTAACCTAAACTAAGGTCATTAAGAAAAATCTATTAATTCAATTCATAACTCCTTAAAATTCATGGTACCATAACTTTCTAAATAGTGAAATTTCTAATTAATGGTATTTTTTTTATTTTTTTCAATTTCTATGATATATTAATATATAAAGTCTCAATTTACATGCACGTGCATATATTACGTATTAATATCTGTATCAAATGAAAATAATTTAGTGTAGTAATTTAATTTTTCGGTAGATATCGCTATTTCTGTTAAAAAAAAAGGTATAATCGATTATATATGCAACCCAGTATACATTGAAATTGTCTATTTAAAAAATGTACATATCCGTTGATACAAAAGCTATTTTACACTTATATAACTCGTCGTTATTTCGATTTTGTTGGAAATCCTTGACTTAGATGTACACTTCAGGTCATTAATGTTTAATTACTTTGTGCCTATTTCTGTATTTTATTTTACTACTTCATTATTATTTGAATCATAAAGTTTTTTTTTGAATTTCTTTCAACTTTTAGTTGTTATTTTTCTAATACGAAAGTGCACAGACTTAATCAATCGCTATGAAATATAAATTAATTTGCATTTTAAAAATGTTAATTTTATGAAAAAGTGATTGAAATAAATGAATACAGATGATATTATATGTATAATTTGTGATAGTAAAAGACGATATAATGTTCGTAAAAGTTTGTTTTATTAATTAACATAATATATGATCCAATTGATAAACAATTTAAGGCACAATTAATATTTATATAATTTCAGGTAAAAGTTAACCCGTTTATGATTTACAATATATCATATTTAAGAAAAACAAACAAATAATACAGGTAACAAAGTGCTTTGATTTATGTTTCCAAAAATTTGGCTATTTACAAGATAAAAAATCAAAAAAAAATTGCAAAATAGTAAAAATTGAACTGGTACAATCAATACAAATTCACAGTATAATAAAAAGTAAAAGAGCACCAGCGCATATATAAAAATATACATTAGAGTAAGTATATATTTGTGCGTATATAAATATTACAATATTTAAAAAAAATATTCTCTTCGTTTCGATGGCACATAAATATTTCTTATATATTTTACATTAAAGCTGGAAGAACAAAATAAAATGCATAAGAAAACGAAACAATCTTAGCCATCTTATTATCACAAAAATTCTCTTTCCAATCAATTACGATCTTATCATTATACAACAATTTATTTCGGAATATATCAAACGGATGATAAATAAAAATCAATAGACAAAAAAAAAACGAAAATAAAAAAACTAATGCTACACTTATTGCATCTGACAATAAGGCACAGTCATGAATAAATTAGAAGCGAAATGAAAGCTCGCGAAAATAATAATTCTTAAAGCAAATTTATACAAAACAAAAAGTTGCTTAAGTAAAATAAAAATCTGAAAATTCATGCACAAGTAACAAATAATTATAAAGATAATAATACAATTAGTATATTCCCATCCAAATTGAGTATAAAATAGTAGAAGAGATTATACAAATCGTTTCGTACAGAAACGCAAGACAACAACAAAATTAAAAAGTTCGATTTCGAAAAGTTCATAATTAAAAAAAGAGGTAAAAGTGGAAGGAAAGGTACAAGAAAAAAATATATAAATTTAAAATTAAATTCTCTTAAGTAATATATAAAACATAATAATAATTGTGTAACATTTCATATATTATTAATTAATTCTCTTTTTTTTTTGTGATTTTTTATATATATATTTATAAGTAATAATAATTTGGCAGTAACTTAAAAATAAAAAAATTATTACTTTAATATACAACTTATTACTTTTTTTGGAATGCTAAACATGTACCGAAAAGTATTAAAACTTACATAAACAATATAAAATTAATATAATCACCAACCATACAAAAACATCTTGTTTGGTGATTTCAAAATTTTAAAACCTAAGTTAACCCCAGAACGCATGTAACTAATAATAATCGTATAAATATATAAGAGTGGCCTTTCAATGTCCACATTATTGTATCCCAGGGTTAAGGAATATATTTTTTGAATTAAACTAAGAACTAATGCCAAGCAATTGTTTAAAAAAAAATGCAAATCATTAGCAAATATACAATTTTGTGATGATTGTTGTATGGATAGTGACTATACTGAATCAGATCTGGTAACAATATTAAAACAAAGAAAATTACATTTAGGCCATGCAGCCGTCGATGCCATGGTTTCCGTAACCCTGCTGGCTCGAAGAGTAATTATGGCATTGTTGATCATAAACGTAGGAATCCGAGGGATCGTCCAAATTCGTTAAATTCGTTTGGTAGGTCGCATCGTCATTCACGCTTTCGACAATGATCTTGTTGGGGTATTGTATGGTGTTTTTCGAGAAGTGATAGTTGCCGATGCTCGAAGGTCGATTGTAGGAGTCGGCCGTCGTCGCAGGAATCCTGTAATTGTTATCAGTTGAGGATGGGAGCGAATAGGAATGGTTGGCATCCAGAAGACGGTTCTGCGACGGGCGGATGTTCTTCTGGCAATTGGTCTTGTGCAAGTTCAGCATATCAGCCAACTTTGCGCTCTCTTTCTTCAATTCTTGAATTTGTGATTTCAGCTCGATGTTTTGTGACTCGAGCGTTTCAGATTCGGTCACCAAATTCGCAGTTCTTTCTCGTTTCTTCATGCGGCATTTGGTGGCCGCAATTTTGTTCCTTTCTCGACGTCTCCTCCGCCTTTCCTCATCCTCGGCGGTCAACTGTAAAAACAACGAGGAATCCGTTTATTACATGAAACAACAATAGTATGAAATTCTTAATAACACTGTTTACGCATTGTGCTATAGTATTGTACGCACCTTCTTCTTCTTCCGTACCTTTTATGTCTATTGTTCTTTATATGTGCACGAAATATAATAAAAATTCGGACGTGTTCGCAATCCCAACGCTCACTGACAATGTACCGAAACTTTCCATACATATCAATCGGATTGTGATATGCAAAATATGCCAACTCAATATATGAATGCTTAATGCGCGAATGCTTCAAAACGCTTCTTTTTATTATTATTTTCAATTTGAAGGACCTAATGTCGCTTTTCTTTAAATATTTATTCGCCTCGCTCCAACGTACAGACACTCGAAGTCTTTCATTCCACCAAATGTAAATATTAAGTTGAATACAAAATTTGCTCAAAACCCGCTTGCAATTGAGATACCATCAAGTAACGTGTCAAATATACATTCTCAAATACTCAATTTATAATTAATTTATACGTTTGGCATTTCTAACACATTCGTACGAACTAATTAATCATAACAATTTGTTTTTTTTTATTTTCGCTCATAATTAAATACTTAAGTGGATGTACTTGAAGATAAAATAAATAAAATTAATTTTGTGAATATTTATTCAGTTTGGGATTCACTCAAGGATAATATAAACATTAGATTAATAATATCAAGAATTTAAGTATATAACGATGTTGCTTCGTATCGCTACGTTTTTTTTCGTAAATTTGAAAACATACTTTTTCGCAATGAATAAAAAGTCGCGTTAACAACAATAAATTTGGTTTGGAACTTAATATATATGCATGATATTCATGGATTCTCGAAACTATGATCGTAAATTTCAATGAACAAGAATAAATATTCAAAATTAATGTTATTTTAACTTGCTATTTTATTAGTTCGATATGTTCTGGCGGGAAGATCAATTAACATTAAAAGTTAAATGATTTTGATGTTATTTAATAAAATATGTTTAACCTCTGGGTGTACCTCCATTAAATATAGAATACACAAAAAAGTGCTTTTAGAGTGAATATATCGTGTTACTTGTGTCCGGCGGAGAATCCATTTCGCTTTTATTTTATGTTTTTGTACATATTCTTGGAGAGTGGGCCAAACTACATAATTTCGTAATTATTGTAAACAAAGTCTTACGAAATGCAGACCGGTCTATGATTTGTTAACATAATAATAGTTAAAATTAAAGGAAAAACATTTCCGGCCATGGCGTCGCCGTTTGTAAGAATTGTTGGTAATGTGCCAACAACCTGTGTGTTGTACGCGAGTTGTAAAGATACACCTATTTAGATCGGATCATGCCAAAAGGATAACTAAAATAAACAATGAGTAGCATTAATATTTGTTATTCTAGTATTAAAGGTATTAGACCAGAGAATTTAGCGGTTGTAGTTCAATTTAGAAGGCGGGCATCGTTAATCATTTCGGAAAAGTGGAAAACTTCGAGTCTCCTCAGAGTTTATTATCTTTGTAGAGTAAATATAATTGATTCGTGTGTAAAGATTGAATTAAAATTGGCACATTTTGTGCACAACCATCATCAGCAAACTTACCCCATTGGGATTTTGGTATTTGTCCTCTTCTGATTCGCTTTCGTTTTTCTTGATGCGCTTGACTTTGTCGAGGTCAAGCAGGTCTTCGCTGTCGCTTTGAAGTTTTCGTTTCTGCTCGATCGAGAGTTTGAGTCCGGCTTTGATGAGCTGGGAGCAGGTCTGTTGGACACTAGAGAAGACATTTGTGGGGGTCCTGGATTCCTGACTACAGCTGGAGCTGTTGGAATCGCTGGACATGTTGTTCGGATGAAACTTCTTGGGCGCCACGTCGCCGAAGTTGTAGTTATCCAAAGGATTGGTGGTCATGGCTATCAGGGAGTTCAATATCTCCGGAGTCCGTGGCGTAGTGCAATTGTTCTCTACTGCCAGGAGGTTGTTCACTGGGTTCCCCGCCGATGTGGCCATGTTTATATTTAAATTATACATAATATCACGTTTGATAAAACTAAATCACAAAACAGCGCACTTTAAAGCTGGTTAGTTATTAAATTATTAAAGATTTAAACGAGTTTATACTGTTGGTGCCTCTCCTTTTTTTTTTCTCTCCTCTAGTTTCCTTTCGATCAGTTTAGTTCCTTTCTGAATAGTTGTTGCGCACTTATCTAAACACTTCTTGTCGTTTCCTTCGATTGTGGTCGTCCAAATCCTCTGTACTTGTTCGTATCCTCACTGAAATAAAAGAAATGAACAAGCGTGAATAAATATATTCGATGTTTCAAAATAAGTTTTAAGTTAGCAGCGGGACATCGCGATGATTTATTCGAAACTAAATAACGAAGGTTTCGCTCAATTACCATAAATTTCATAACAATTGACGCCTCGGATTTATTAAAAAGCAGTAAATGCGTTTTAACGATTTTTTTAATGGTTAAATAAATCTGTAATACATCAAGGCGATATGAATATATACGAAAAGCTTACAGCTGTATTTACCACACGTTGTTTGAAAATAAAAAATGTAAAATGTGAAAAACAAATTTCTATAAAAGGAAATTTGCTAGCGCAAAACCAATTAATAGTTCCAGTTTTATTATTAAATAAGTATTCCACTTTAATGACTGCACAATATATGTTTTTAAGGCCTTATGATTGTCTATTGCCATAACATGTTTACTAATTTCATTATATAATGAAATTATCTCTATAAACATACATTTTATTAATTAAAATTTTATTAACCATGCCTACAACGTACAAATGATACTTTTTTTTGTATTAGTTTCGTAATTTATTTTTCTGGCCCATTTACCGTATATCTGAAATGCTGCCAAAATACATTTTATGAAACGAAAGAAAAAACGCATCACTGAAAAACTTAACGTTGTCAATGGGTGCCTATTTTTAATTTATTATATAATGGTACTGTTGAAGTGCAGATCTATTAACACATTTAATTATAATCTACTGTAGGCGATATACCAAAGAAATTGTATATATTGATTATTGCTTTTTGAAAAAAGACAAAATTTCATTAAAATTGATTACTTAATGAAATTTGATACGATATAAATTCATAAATATCGAAAGTTTCGTAAATTTGCAAATAGTTATTTCCCAAATATGTTTTAGATAACTTATTAAAAATATTTATGAGAGCGCTGTGAAATCTAAATAAGCAATAAAACTTGGACTTTATGGTAGTAGCAGCGTTAGTTTACTTAAATCGGCAACAAGAGCGTGGGTTACGAAATAACGTACATTTTGTTTATATATTTTTAAACAATAACCGTAAATACAGGTTGTATCTTTGTGGCATATAGAGACATTACATTATTATGTACGAAGCGTAAATAAAAATGATCCTGCAAATGGCCACCATAGTCTACTACTAATGATACCATCCGCTGCGAACATTACAGACGTGCTAAACTTTATATTAATAATAAAATATTGAAGAAAGTCCTTATTCCTGCTAATAAAACTGAAATGATACAACCATCATCTTGCTTAATGGATTAGAAACAGAAATATTCAAATTATGGATTAAAAGCAATTCTATTGAGTAAGGACTTTTATTCATATTTAATATTTATATTTATTCCGACAATAGTAAATTGCAATCTGGGTAAGGTATTTTATATCTCTACTATATTTTAGTATGCCCATTCAGTAATGCCGACCATGAGCTAAATGGCTGGTGCATTCCACATCAGCACAAACTCACTGTAAACAATTGATAATATCTCAAGTATTACAGCATCTCCATTGGCTGGAAAATAATAATAAAAATAAGTTTTTATATTGGTAAAAAGACTTCAGTCGTTTTTGGACCAACTAAAATAATACTAATAATATCTCTTTGTTTACAAATCCAAACATGAACTAAATATTTTGACAAAATTTATATAACTACATTGATTCAACACCAGTAGACAACTCATATATGCTCAAATATTGTAGTCGTTCATTCCTTCAAAAATTGTTAATGTTCTTGGCCTTTTATATTCTTTTGAAACTATGTATAATACATGCCGAAAGTTACATCATTTGCATTGATATGCAATATAGAAAATACTAGTGTCATTTTGATTTATTGTTTATTTTGTGGAATGAATTTGAATTAGCTTTGATAAATTTGCGATGTTAGTGACACGTAATTAATCAATCTTCAGGTGTACTTAATGTAATTAATTTAGATTGAGTTGGGTTCCATGGAGATTAATGCTTAAAATAGGCCAGTAGTTAAGTTTAAAGGGCGCCACCCAAATATAAATTCAGCATAAAGAGAGAAAAAAAAAAGGAATCCTTGATTATAGCGATAATTAATTCGCGCGGTTTTATTATACTTGTGCACGCAACGTTTCAGCAATGTTAATTTTCCCGGCGACATGCGAACTTTCACTGCTTTTTTGTCACATCCTCGTAAACATTGTAATTACAAAAAAAATGAATACAGTAAGGGTTGGGCTTGACGACGAAAAAAAAATAACAATAAGTACATAAATTTTGAAGTTAACTAAAAATAATTAAAATATAACAAGTTGTAGATTGTCGTTTAGTGATCGGAAAAGGCGGAAGAAGCGGGACCTATTTTCGGGTTTTATTGACAACCGGGACGTCTCCCGTCGTTTCGAATTTAATTGCGTCCTGCATTTTGCAAACTGTATCATCTGGAACGGAGCGCAATTTTATTTATAGTTTTTATTGGTGGGATTCGCGTGTGTGCCGAGTCGACAAATGAAAATAAATAAATGGAACTGAAATAAATCGAAGATGTCAGAACGAAATCCTCCTGCTGCTATATTATTACCTGGAAACCTATAATTGTCGATTGTATTTCAATCGGTCCAATCAATAAACTATGCTATCTCCTCCATCCGGGTTAGAAGGATGCGCGTATAAATCGGGCCTTGGAAATGCATTGCAATTTGCATGCAGATGACAAATTTAACAAAGCCCACAATGTTAATAACGTCCGTCGTTCGATACGTCCACCCTTATTATTAATTCAATATGGGCGTATTTATAACCGTTCATTTCGCGAAGGAAAGATCATATAAAATGGAGCACATGTGTATGTGTGTAGGCTTCCCCAGAATGTATCAATTGTTGCTTGGGCGTTCCATAATGACTTTATTTTATCGTCGCGCTCTGGAAACGTGTTTTAGGTCACACACACGAGGATGGCGAACGGACGTTATGGTGCGATATATAAAATCGTCGCAAACAACAATAAAAAAAAGTTTTAAATTAGTTTTTTTTATAAAATAAAAATCTTACATAAGTGTATACCACCTATCTAAATACACTTAATATATATAGCATAAACCCGGGCGGAATATATAAAATGAAATTCGAATTCCGGCCATCGCTTTAATGGCCGCACATCCGGTTAGCCATGAGATACAAAGAGCGCGTGTTTTCGTTGGAAAGAAATAAGCAAATACAATAAAAAATAACAATTTGAATATGCAAATATGCGCGACCGTTGAAAATGATTAGATTGTAAATGCTATAAAATTCTTGTTTTATACCGAGCTCTTTTTTTTCTTCTTCTTTCCATTAAACTTACTTGGCATTAATAAAAATCGATTCGATCAACGAATGCCTGGGATTCGCTATTTTATATTATTTTTTTTATAAATTGTACAATGCAATTACCATACAAAAAACATTCTGGTTATACAATAATTATTGATAGCATCTATTCGCGATGTTTGTAATCTTTAACCTATTTTATATAAAGAGAAACAGCGCGTAAATAACAATAAGTTTGCCATTCACTTGCACGTAAATATCTAAAGGGAATAATATTGGTTTGCCCTAGATTCTTTTCTATTTGATTTATTTATAACCAGGATAAAATCTGGAACAAATGTTTCGTTTAAATAGTTGTTTTTTTTTTCAGAAATTTTTATTATCACAGACATTTAAAATTCTAGAAATATTCTTTGAAATAACAGATTGCCAACTCTGTACTCTCTGCTAAAGTAATATGTCTTAAAACCACAAAACTAAAATAATTATGTAACCAAGAGAAAAAATAGTCAAAATAAAACATTATAATCAATTTTATAGTTGTATATAAATAAATCCTACGAATTGTTCGTTACTTTATTTAATTGAAAGAAAATTTTAAACCCTACTTTTATAACTTTGTTTTTTTCAGTCAATTTCCTTATTAATTCTATATGTAGTATTGGAATATTAAATCTTTGTGAAAGTGCTATATTTTAATAAATAAGTAAGTTATAAAAACACCTACAATACAATAAATTTCAACCTACTTTAAATTCTACACATGAAAATGTCTAACGTTTTATCTAAAATTTTGCTAAATATCCTAAGCAAATTATGATTTATGCTTCCTAAACTTACGTTTGGGATAATTATTTGAAGATGTATTTGTTTTTATTGTATTACCTACTTTTATAACTTTGTTTTTTCAATCAATTTCCTTATTAACTTCTATATGTAGTATTGGAATATTAAACCTTCGTGAAAGTGCTATATTTTAATAAGTAAGTTATAAAAACACCTACAATACAAAAAATTTCAACCTACCTTAAATTCTACACATGAAAATGTCTAACGTTTTATCTAAAATTTTGCTAAATATCCTAAAATTTTGATTTATGCTTCCTAAACTTACGTTTGCGATAATTATTTGAAGATTCTATTTTTGCTACTTTTGAAAATTACATCATTTTTACCACTCATTTCATTTCGTTAATATGTTTGTGGTATTGTTGTAAAGTGTAAAATGCAAAAATAAACTTGTTTAGCATTATATTCGAAACTTGCAAAGTAATTAATATTTTAGTACCTTCGTGAGCTTTCTAAGAGAAAATGTAGAATCAAAATATTATCGACTCTAAAAATGCACTGCACAAATATCACTATTGTATGTACATTTGTTGTTCATGTATCTATTAAACTTATTTATTTCCATGAAGATATAAAATAAATTTCTTTTGACACACAAAAAATGAATTTTTATATTTACAACATACTTATCTAGGTATAAATGTGAATCTTATTTAAATAACAGCTGAAATATTGTATTTTAATTGATAAGAGTTGTTTCAATTTGCTTAGCAAAATTATCAGTTTATTATACACATATATTAATAATTGAATTACCTACAGCTGGTTTTGAATTCGCATGCATAGATAACATTTATTTACAAGCTAATGGGTAATAAAATGTGCACTTTATTAGAAGACAAATGTAATGCTCTAAATAAAGCGAGCTACATTATTCTACTAGAAAATTCAATCTATATTTTAACGAAACATTTAATTAGCAAAAACATTAATTGCGAAATACGTTTATACACTTATTTATTTGTTTTGTTTCTGCTCTTGTTTTTCTTCTTCTTTGCGCTGTTTCACTTTATTATTTTAATTTATTACGAGTCTCGTCTGGAACCTGAATCGAAAACACTCTTCTTTTTCCCCCCATATGTTCTACTTGCGCTTGACCTGCTTATTCTCTCGCTGCATTTCACTTCGACGCGATTAAACTTTAATTCTTCGAAAGAAAGAAAGAAAAAAAAAGGACTAGAGAACATTCAATGTTATTAACATTTAAAGGGGACGTAAACAAGAATGTCCGAACGAGAATGTTAATATGGGAACATTCAAGTTGACGGTCGACTGAATACGCCGAGCTGAGAACATTAGAATTGTGTGTGTGTGGAACAGAGAAAATTTGCGTGCTTAGAAACGAAGTTTTATTTGCGTCGTATTCGATTCTCAAATGGAAGTTGTACATAATTGGCTTATGAATAATTGTGTGCTATTTGTTTATTGGTAGCTGAAAATGTAAAATTATTGCTTTTATCGATAAATGCATTTTCAAAATGTAAAATAAACTCAATTATTACTTAGTATTGATGTTTGAAAATAAAACTTATAGTATTAATAATCATTTATATATATAAACAAAGCTATTGACCTTAGTCTTTCCGTAATATTTATTTTAGAAATTGTTTATTTTCATAATAGCAATAATTTATTGACTGAATTGTTATTGTATATACTAATAAACATATTTTACACATTAATAATAAACAAATATACAGGAAAATTTCTAAAACGAAAGAAAATATGAAGTAAATAAGTGAAGTGAAATAATTATTATACATTTTTTAGGAGATATTGCCTATTGCAACATGCATAAATATTTTTTTTAGTTCAAACAATGTCATCTTAAAAGGAGTTATGTTTCATCAACAATCACTAAACTAAGCAATAAACGTTTAAATAAGTCTTAACTTTTCTGAGAATCAGCCAGACATGGCGCCTGTTGACGTATTAATGTCAAATGTAGTGCACATATTCTTCAAGTCTTTAGTATATTCTCTTTAAGATATTAACTTAATTAATATAAATAAGATTAAACACAAAATTTCTTCATTATATAAGCATAAATCGAACTTATTCAATAAAAAATAAGTTTTTTTTCTTGAAATATACAACTTTGTATATTTTATTACTATATGAAAATGATTATCAGGTTAATTCAATTAATCCAAATATTAATTATCTATCTTATATTAAACACTTGATATTTTATTGTCTAAAGAAAAACTATATTAAAATGAATTCCGAATTTCTAGTAAATTAGACATTATGTTGCAGCTTAATTATCTAATTATCAAAAATATATATCAATTTATAAAAAAAAATATAATTGCACAATGATTCTTTTTTTTATACAATCTAATTAATCCAAAATGTTATCTAATCGCAAGCAAACAAAGCCTTCTCAAGATTCCGGCTGAACCCGATCCAACCTCTTTCGAAATGTTTCTCACGTAATTACACGGCATTATGTGAATGCAATTATCTCCAGATTTATAAGTTCCCTCTTTCCTATCTGATCGCGTGTCGCTTTTGTCGCACGATTCATGTAATTTATTCCGAAGACATTTATCTCACCCGTACGTAGCCTTGTACTTGTCGCTTCAGTTACAAAATCAATAAGCAGGAATTTCACATGCCGATAATCGGTCAACTTATCTCTTCTTTGCATAAGACGCTAAGCGCGACCAACGAAATCTTAATGGACAGAAAGAAGAAGTAGGAGGAGACACACAGGAAGTATAAATTTCACTCATTAAAGCATTACATGGATTACGCATTTACAGAGTGCCGTTTCATTCATAAATAGCACTTACTTGGAAGAGTTGCAAATTCCTATTTTAAGCACCGAAACGCGTTTCATTGTTCTAAATTCCCAAAGCTAAAACGAACATTTTTGCACAAAAGCATGCTGCTCGGGTAAAAATCTAATAGATTTTTCTATTCTATTAACGAAGCTTATTAACATGCCAGATTGAAGGTTATCAGTTCGTAGATTATTTTAATATTCTATTGTTATTGTTCTCTTCGAAAAATTTACATTGTATTTGAATACACGCAATTAGTATTCTAGATATACATATTTTTTCGTATTGATTTTTTTTTCTTCTCCTTGTGCCATCATCCTAAGAGTAAATATCGGTGGATATGAAATATGAATTGTTAAATATGCTAATATTTAGAAAACCAATAATTAAGCTAAACAAACGGAATTTTAATGGTCCGTTTGTGCGCGAGCGTTTTTATTCGTAAATGTAATTACCGCACATGGAGCTAATGAAAACAATTATTCATTTAATAGAATATCCTTTTGTGTTCGACCAAACAACAACTCGAAGCTATAAATTTGAATAATTACAGGTTTCCGAAATGAAACCGTAGAAAGTCGGTAATAGCTTTTAAACGGTTTATAAATTTAATGTCCCATTGAATTGGCCAATTGCAAAAATCCGGAGTCTCGAAAGGACCGACTCCTTGCTCGAAACTTGGATACGAACGAGATGTATTTTATTTTTATTTTTTTTATTGTAACAGCCTAAAGTGGGCCTCATCTGCCGAAACATCGTGTGCTTGGACGGACTACGAGCCGCAACGACGAAAAATCCTTGACCTCTTAATCCAACGATGAGCATAAAACCCATTTAATTGCGAATTACCCGGCCATTATTTATATATTAATCGATAAATTATATACGTTTTACCAGTCCTGCCGTGCCATAAAAATGCATCCAAGGATGGAAAACTGCTAGTTGTTTATTTATTTTTTTTATTGCTTCTCTTTTATTTCAAGAGACGAAACTGCACGGAGGATTTTTATTTCCACTGCGTGTTATGCAATGCTTTTACGGTGGGTCTCCTCTTTTCTTTTACGTTGAGTTTACTTTGTGGGCATGTAGCATCCATTGGGTATCGCTAAAACCGCACCCACAATAATGAGAAACCGAGCGGAGAACGGAGAACTGTTAAAATTATTGCCTTCGAGATTTCCAAATCGATATTTATTTTCGTTTCGGGCGACGGTTTTTTTCTAAACATTCCACCACCTACGGCACCTACTCCTCAACTTGTTCGTTATTTCTTTTCGTTTCTTGTAGCAAAACGAAAATTGCAACGAAAAGACGAAACATCGTAACCTCCGCATTCATAACTTTTATTTCTTCTCGGAAGAATAAAAACAATATGCATACACTTTTTTTTTTCATTCAAACTGGTTGGCTCCGCTTATTAGTACGTCCGTTGTAAATAAACAATAGGAATGGCGAAACGTGAAGTGAGAATTAAAACATTGACAGGTTTTTTTACAACGGAATATTGAAGCGCATTCAACAACTATTTCGGCCTAAACGACAGCTCTCGTCCTGCTAATTAGATTATCCTTCGAGCAGCCGACTATTTACCAGACTCATTCCCTTTTCACCTTTATTCATCAATCATGAACGTTAGCATCAAAGCACATCCGTCAACAGACGTTTTGCTTCTCGTAAACAAACATGTATTTTTTATTCGGATTTCCCACCTCACGTTTATTCAATTCATTGAAACATTCTTTGTATATAAAAGACAAATAAATAGAGGAGATTCTTTAAATCGCTTGTCAAGTTCAAATTGTTATTCATTTATTAAATTAATAATTATCCTTAAATTAAAGAACTTTTAAAGGAATCCAATCCAATCAAACGATTACTGTAACAACTAGTTTATTTAATTTAAACAGCTGGAGAAACCATAGCCATTTAAAGATACGAAACATAATTAAGACTATCAATTTTACATGAATATTTGGACATGGGAAAGTTCACTGCTGATTGGGTTCCACGTTCATTAACAAGACATATTGATTAGTTTTGTAACTGTCAATGAAACAGTCTATGTCTAAATAGTCAAAATCGTGGAAGTACGTAGATCCATTAACCAGAAAAATGATTACAATTGCATTTTAGATATACTGTTTTGAAAATTAAGTAGGAAACAAAATGAAATTTGACTATAGTAAAAAAAAAATTGAAAAAACAAAAGTAAATCATCATGCAAAGACAATTTTCGTACTAGTTTAGCGTTAATAAAGAATGGGAAGATATTTAAAACATTCTTATATTTTTTTTAAGTAAAATTGGGATTACTATAAAAATGTATACAGATAAAGCAAGTACTGCTAATTGATCTAAATTAAACTCATCAGTTTCATATCATGGGCATCCAGTCATAGAATGAAGGTTTGTTATCAATTTACAATGGTTTATCAAAGTTCATTCGCCAAAATCTCCAAAAACAAAAACAATTTTGCTAAGGATATCCTTACAAAATGATACTCAAATAAAGTATTTTTTCTATCTCGATTGATTTAAAACAGTAAAAAAATATAATCTTTGCAATTATTCCGAGAAAATACATATTTTATAGGAGAAATAAGTTAATGTTACACAATTTTTTTTAAGTAAAATGCAAATTGATGATTGAATATACAAAAGAAGATATTTCAATTTGAAGTGGTTTAATAATAATACTGATTAAATTATCTGAAATTAAATTTAATATAATCATCATTTAATAATAATTAAAGTAATTGTATTCGTTTTGTAAATTATGTAGTAAGCAGGAAATTGACGATTTAAGAAGTAATCAGTTATTTTTAATTTAAAAATTGAATAGAAATTAATTTAATGTTCGCACACAATTTCGATTTGACTATCAACATTCATTAATACATGTATTACCAATTTAGATAATATTCCCTGTTATCAATTACTTATTGGAGTCGCGGATGAAGCGGAACTTTGATATTGAATACGGAATGCATTCATGTATAGAAGTGATACGTTGTTTGTGAATGAAGACTGCATTGATAAATGACTTCTGATGATTCGATCGATCGTGTTCTGTCCAGGATTTCGTTTTGCTTTTTGCAACTAAGACGATGGCGCATATACGTATCAAGTGTATCCTACTGTATGTATATACATGCAGCATGCAAATTGAGTTAATCGTTAATTTATTGGAATGCGTTCGGTGTATTCACTTCTCCGCCATTCGTTTCCATTGAGAAAACGCGCGAGAACCGTGGGGGCCGCATTTGCATTCATTCAAATTCATTTAAATATTGCTCACTGCTCAAATAATTAATGGCCAGTCTGTATCATGTCCATTAAATAATGGACAGCCATATTCGACTGATTACCATCATTACGAAGATGACACTTTGAAAGTTAATAATTAAACAGTACATCATTACTTTTAATTCTACAAATGTACAGGCGATAACACGATACATGGAACCTCTAATAACACGGTATTACGGCAACCCTTGTATTACACGGTTTCTGTATCTAATTTATTATCAGTAATATCTAAAAAAACACTTAAAATATAGAAATTTATAAAAAAAAGGAGACAACTTGAAGTTAAGTTTAGAGAACTATACAAAATCTTGTTAACATAGAAACAAATGAAAACAAATATAGGAAAAACTATGTAAATAGAATTATTTTACATATAAACATACTTTAATAAGCGACTTAAATATTTCAAAGGAATGAATCTGTTTTTAATGTTTTAGGGTAAGTCCAAATAACATAAATTGCAAATAAATTTAAAAATAACTTATTTTCTGATAAATAAATAAAGATAAATTGAAACACAAATACCTTAAATATAACATTTTAGTAATAAATATCTATTGATGCCATTACAAAAATAACCTTGTGAAATGATGCTACATTGAAAATAAATATATTTGGGTTATTAAAGGTTTATAGGCAGACAATATTTATTACACAATGTAGACGTTTATATTTATCACGGTGGATGTCGAGTATATAAATAATTTGTTTAGCTTTTTTTGATGAATACACCTCATAAATCCAAAATAATATTTTTTTGTCTCGTATTACCTGAATCTATATATAAACTTTGTTCTCAAACCTCATTCACTTTATTCAAAATGTTTGGTAATAATTATAAAAATTAATATAGTTATTTCAATACTTCAATAAATGAATACATAACACCTCACTCAATAAGTTCGTAGGAAAATTCGCTACAATTGTGTAACGCTACTTTTGTCATTTTCAAAATAATAAAAAACCTGAATTTCGTGTCTTGATAAAACAGTATAATCGAGACAAATTGTAGAGACGTGGTTTGCTGATTTTAAACGCGGTCGTGCAGACAGACACAAATGATGGTGAACGCTCGGTCGCCCAAATTCGGCAATTGTTGCAGAAAACATAAAAAAGACCACCAAATGGTTTTGGCCTATTGTAAATTGATATTGTGTGAGATAATTGACACTCTGAAGATATCAGAAGGCAGTGTATTCACCATTTTGCATGAACATTTGATCATGAGAAAGCTTTGTTCTAAATGGGTACCGCGTTCAAGCTCAAAGTGGACCAAAAACAACAACGAGTTCATGATTCCGAGCGCTGTTGAAGCTGTTCAAGATTTTTTCATACGTTATGTAACAATGGATGAAACCTAGATCCACCACTAACACTCAAGAGTCAAATCGGTCGTCAGCTCAGTGGACTGTAAAGCGTGAAAGCCGTACTTTGAGGACAAAGATAAATCGTTCTACAAGAAAGGTATTGAAATGTTAATTAATGTGTCATACTTGAAGGAGACTATGTTAATGAATAAAGTCGAATATTGCCCAAAAGTTGTTGTTATTTTTAGTTTTGTAGAAATGATTAAAAAAAATCTATGTAAATTATTTGTACTTTAGAAGTAAAACTAGTGACTTACTATTTTACACTTTTGTAAGTTAAAGAAATTGGGATGCATTATTCGTTGTGCGCTGCGTTAACAGTTAAAATTCCGTTCAAAGATTTATTACAGTTCACTCTAAAAATGAAAGCGTTTTACGATCGCTTTAACGAAATTCCAGTGAGAATATTTAGTTTCTTTTATACTTTGCTTCCAAAATCGTAATATTAAACATCGTTATATTTTCTTAAGAACACATGTAATTATATTTTAGTATACATTTATTAGTTAAAATTATTTAAAATTTATTTTTAAATAATTAATATATTTTTGTGAAATATATGTGTTTAAATCTCAAAAACATCTAAAATGATTTTCTTACCACAGAAAACTTTCAAAATTAACGAATAAAATATTTTAGATAGAAAAGAAAGTGTGCATTATGAATAAACTAAAAAAAATAGGATAATTACTTGATGGAATTGTAAAATTAATAATTTATAAAAACGATAAATAAAATATCAAATACAACAAATATAGAATTTTGATCATTTTAACTATATTTAAGCAAAATTATTAAATTTATACATGAAAAATCGATGTACAAATGGATAAAAATAGCATTCGGATAATATTTATAAAATTAAGAATTGCATATTTATTTACACGTTACTCGAATGCCAATGGAAATATAGTATTGAATATTCATTAGTTTTCGATCTTAAAGTAATAAATACGACTAATGTGCATATGTCTCAGTGTAATCTATAAAATTGTGTTAATGAATTTTAATTTATTCAAACAAAATGAACGTTCGTAATTGGTAATTTGTTTTCCCAGGGGCAATAGAAATGTGAACATTTTACTTTCATTATAATTCGTTTCATCACTAATTTTATTTATCATATTTCTGTTTTTTGGTACAATATTTGAAAATATAATCACATTCTTTTCCATCACATATTTTTGATGTATTTGTTGTATTTCCTGAATGCATTAGAAACATGTATTAGGTAATGAAAAAAGCATGTTATTTTCACTATTATTATCCTTTACTTAGGCTTAGTAATCAGAAATGTATGTTAAATTATAGAAGTATTCAAGAATAATAGGTAATTACTTAGAAATAAAATAGAGTATAAATATCAACAACAAAATGACTACAATTAGATTTAGATCAAAATATATTAAATTTCTAGATTAAGCTCTATTACAATGTATTTATTTTACTCAATATATTGGATACTAATGTACGCAATGAGCCAGATATGGTGTTAACTATTGCTTCACGAGAGACAAGTACCATGCAGAATACCATATTCGAATATATTTCATAAAGCATAAAAATAATAAACACTCTCGTATGCATAAGCCGTAGCTCGTTTTGGAAAATTTATAGCAACTGGTATTTATATACATAATTTCTACTCTTTTCTTTTCTTCTTTGATTTATTACGTTTTAATGCACGTTTTCCACTAAACCAAATAAGAATTAGATATGATCGCAGTCGACGAGAGTCAAACACTCGGTTTTCGGAAGGAGGACAAACCAAGCCTTTAAAATGTATAATTAGGGCCAACGACTCACAAACAGTGAAACGACAACGAGCAAAAAAAAACGCACCACAATTCATTTTCTAACCGCAATTTATGCGAGTGAAAGCTGCAGCCGACTGCCAAAATATGAGGAATCGAAATGTAATAAAAATATACAGAATCATCGCTGATCCCAATGTGAAAACATTTTAGACCAACGTTTCATATGTAGTCGTGTTTCAATTGCAATCATAGATATTACATTTGGTTATTTCAAAATTTAAAAAATTAACATAATCAATTTAAATCGAGTGGGTGTATGCTTTTTTTATGTTATTTTGTTCGTTGGTTTCCTGTGCGGACGCAATTTTTGTATAAAACAGTTGGTAATACCGGCAGTAATTGCGCAAGGAGCGTGAAATAAAAGTGGATATATATCTTCACGGCTTTATCAGCGCGGAATGCCGGAGTCAATTAATTTACAGCGCTTTTAAATTAGTTGTGTAATTTTGTTTAATTTGAGCGAATCGGAGATGGTGCAGCCTCTTCTCTCGATGGATTTTCGAGGTTCCCTTCCTCCTCTCTGCGTGGGTTCACACACACTAACTATTTAGTAATTAATTACCAATAAAAATTGTTTGCGACACTCGCGCCGACGTTGATTAATTGTCTTTCCAGCAAACTCACTTCAACTAACTACGGTTTTTTTTGTCCTCTCTTTCCTCATCTCCTCAACTGTAATTTAATATTGGACTAAACGCTGAAAGCCTTCGCAACTTACCAAATTTGTTAAGCAATTAACGATAATCTCTACTAACCTGCAACAAGAAGAAAAAAATACATATAATTATCGTTCGGAGACACAAATATTTGTTTATTATTATTTTTTTTTCATATCGCAGACGCCGCTCACATGAAAGCTAGAGGTTATCATCGAACTAGGTGCAATTTTTCTGTTTTTTTCTTTTCGAGACAGATTATCGAATTATTTGAAAACAAATCTATTAAAAAAAAAATGTATGCGTGCTCCTTTTCGAAGCGCTATTTCTAGCACTTATCATATGCAATTTCGCTCTGAATAATTGTTAATGCAGTAAAGACAATTTTAAAAAAGCGATAAACAAATTTCATATTTTACTATTAGTAGTAAAATACGCTTAATAGGTGACCCGGATTCTTATAGGCTTCGACTAACACCTATGTTAGGCAAGTACCTTGAACTGATAGACAGAACAATGTGAGCGGTTGGGCAGTGCAATCGCAACAAACATTGGTTATTCAACTAGTTATAAGCATTGAAAAGTAATATTGTTGTGAGAGACATATTCCACACCGGACATAAACACAATAGGCCAATTTATATTATCTTTCGTTTAAAATCTATATTTTGATTTTCTATCAAATTGAGAAAAGCGAATAATAAATTTATGTTAACATTTAAATGGGTATTAAAAAGGGTTTGAAATTAAAACTGTTGTTACTGTTATAAATAATGTGCACAATAATATTATGACTGGACCTACATTTAATGTATATTTACATACGTATGTAATGTTAAACAGATTTCGATGTTGTTATTGTAAAATTCTACCGGTACAAATTAAATAAATATACAGTGAAACCTCGCTTAACGAGCATAATCCGTTCCAAAATGTCTGGATTTTTACTCGTAATAAACTATTGTAATGTACGATAATGCGTTCCATTTTGCGAGTCAATTTTCTTACAATTTATTTTGCTCGTTAAGATGTACTTGAATTCGGTCAGTATATTTATTTCAAAATAATTTCTTCATAGTATCAATTTGGTTAAAAAAATCAATTTTCTGAACAAATTTGTATGATTTTGAAGATATAATAGATTCAAAAAAATAATTAATTATTTGTTTACTTCATTTTATACATAGAATACCAATAATATATACGAAACTACAAATTTTATTTGAAAAAAGACGCACTTACAATACTAGCGTAAAGTGTTGTAGTTTTTTTCGTTTCCTTTTAAAATGTATCAAATTTCAGAGAAATTTGAATGGAACGAACGTGTTAAATTAAATATTACAAACTAAAATAATAATAATCTTTATTGCAACAGTGACGTAAAAAAATAAACATTTTCATTCTATAACAATAATGAAACAACAAAAATCGTTGATTGATCATTGATCTTTTTATTAGGAGAATCTAGCTAAATTTAAAAATAGCTAGATCAGTTGTTTATTTGTAGATGGAATCGATATTGAGAAAGCAAAATAAGGTTGTAACTTTTGAAATGATTCCACGCATCGCGAAAAACAAAATCGTAAACTGCAATGTTGCAAATAATTATTGTACAAAAAAATTGTAAGTACGTTGAATTAAATGAGTTGTTTATATAACAATTGAAATATTGAATAACAACATTCTTTTATATATTTATTTTTTGTTTACCTTTTTGCATCGAATAATATGTGCTTGTATAAGAAAAGTAATGGCGGAGATAATATCGTGCATAAAAAGGAGCGCGGCCCACGCGAAATCATTGAAGAAAAAAAAAACTGTTGCGACCAGTTTCGAATTTGTTATTGTTGTTTGCAAAGCCACCCACAAAATATTATTCAACTGCGTGCACGATAATTCATTGGGAAATATTAAAACAGGCAATTACTCAGCTGCATTTTCGCGAGGAACAGCTGAGGCTCGGCACCGCGTCGCATCAATCTTCACTAAATTAGTTCGCGTTTTAGTTCTTTCTAGCGCGGAAAAGAGTTCTCGTATCGGAGATTTATTAATATTTAGTTCGTGCAATCATTCTTGATTAAGAGGCGGATTGCGATTTATGTGGAGGAAAACCGTTGTCCGGCGATTTATTTTCGAGCTGTTTTGACTAACGACTTGGTAACAAAAAAATCTCACCCAATTTCTTATTTTTATCATCGACGATCATTTTCATTTTACTGCTTTGCTAAGAACTCTTATTTTTGTTAAATATATTTTTTTTTGATGCGTGTGGTCTATTTCCGGTTGTGCAATTTTGGGGCCACCCCGAAGTCGTTGCATAAATAAAAGTATTCTATTCCTAGACGTCGCGACGCCTCGACGTGCGAACAGCGAAAAGGCGCTGTCCACTCGTTTCGCTAATCCCAAACATTCATCATCGGTCTGCCTCTCTCGGAATACGCAATACATTCGAATTAATCGATCGAATTATGGCGCGCAGGATGATATTAGGCTAGGAAATCGATCCTGCGCCGACAAAGGAATACAGATTAGTCGACGGCGCGCCCAAATATAGGCCCCGCCGCTTCCTTTTTTATTCTTGTTTCTCCTGTTTTTTTTGTCTCTCTCTTTGTTTCTCTCTCCACGCTATTCTATTTTAATTAATCACAATATAATTAAACATCTGTTCTGCCTACTTTTCCACGTGAAAAATGTATGTCAATCTAATAATATATATAACTATAAATAAGTTTGTGATAAAATCATTTTTAATTTTTAACCAAGATTAACAATATTTTCCTATCTTCATTCATCATTCATCAATCTAATAACTAATAACTGTATATAAAGGTATCCCCCAACTTACGAACTCCAGGACTTACGAACAAAATTCTTAAAATTCTCCCAACTTACGAACAAATTCGACTTACGAACAACCTTTTGGAAGTCGAAATATCATATGTATAACGAAATATCAGCAATAATCAAAATATTCAATCTCAATTTTTCGAAAGATCTTTTTATAAAATTGATTTAGAATTGCTTTAATTTGTATATATTATAGATATTTTATATAACAATTATATTTTTCTAAAAATTAACACATTTGATTAAATTCAAATATTTTGATTCAATTCAAATTTTAAATTGTTTTGTTATTTTTTTCTTTGTAAATGTGTAAATAGATAAGAAATGGGTACAAAAATAAACCCAACAAGCATTATGCAAGTACCAATATCAAATATATTAGTACTTGGTTCACCAATCCAAGTAATCTTTACGATACACGTTGTTTAACTTTCGTAAACATTTATAAAATATATGTATTTTTACCTATAAATTATTTACCTATATATTATTGATTAACTGATAGATTTTGCGTAGGTTCAATGTTTCTTCAACATAGAATTACTTCCTTTGGAAACACTTTAAAGGTCATTCGAAATAAATTCTACTTCGGAATTAGTTTACTATAAATCTAGTAATTATATGTAAATATAAATAAATACACAATTTTCAATCTGAGGCTTGTTTATTCAAATTCAAAAAATGCGTGGGTAGTTTAGAATCATACTATTTGTGTAAACGTTTACTTGGAAACATGTCATTGACACGAATATTTCATTATTCATGTTCAAAAGTGATTTTACTGGAAACTGTAGCATGTTTCAACTATCCTATAAATTTATGCAATCGTGTATATTCAACAAGCAATTAAAGGTAGATAAAAGTATGTCTATATAGAAATGATTATCATTAAACTGTGAATAATCTAAAGTATAACACTAATTATGATAATATTAAATAATTGACTTTCTTCATCTTATGAGACTTAAGCAATGTGTTTTACTAATAACCACACGTACCAACTAAATACTAATATTGATGAATTGAGGATTAATTTAAAAAATATCAACATTTTTATTTTACTTTTACAATAATGTAATGAATCTTGCACAATTTTTTTTAACACATAAATATCACACGTAAAATGCACCTGAATACCATTACGCAACTTTTACTAAACTATGATCAATTGATTTTTTCTTTTACATATTTTTTTTTCGACGAGTTAAAACGCGAATTATCTGCGCCGCAATGTCTGTCGGGGATCGGAGATGCGAAATAAACTAATGGAACAGTCATCGGTCGAAGGATATAAATTGTCTTAACAATGACAACTGGTAATTATTATAATTAGAGATTCAATAAAATAATGAAAGTCGCAGTGAGCTTAACATTTATAGTGGTCAAGATCGTTCCTGGTATTTCAATTAAAATTTAATTTAAACACTTCAGTCTTTCAATCATATATATATAAAGAAGACTACACACTGTTTATAAGATGAAAGACTGAAGTCAATAAATATCAAATAAACGGATGTGCACGTATTTTATTCAATACAAACGGCAAGAAATTATATAATTGATGCATATGTTACAAGTACTTCATCAAGTTATCAAGTTGCGTAAACAATGTTTATAAATGAATAAATAATTAAATGTGAAAACATCTAAAATAAAGCTAGCAAAATTTATCTATGCATTTAATGAATGATTATTATTTGACAGCTTACAAAAGTTAAGCATATTTTCTAGAATCTTGGTGACTAATACTGATGACTGAAAATATACAATTAATTGAGATTAGTTTCCTCTTTCTACAAGTATTTAATAGATGTGAAATATAATACCTGACGTACTTCTTTCTATGATAATATTCATAAAATTAATTCTTTTTTTTTTAAATTTTGGTTAAGTCAAATAAATTGATTATAAATTAGCAAAAGAGATTGAAGAATTATAAAATATTAATATCTAATCCTGATCGAATATCGTAAATAATAAAACTGCTGCCTCGTTAATAATGTATAAGTATTTACATAAGAGATAATTTATGTCCATTTTTTATTTCCTCGTTGAAGAGGAAACTGTGTCAGGGTTTCACTGAGAGAGTATATGATGAATTGCACACTATCACGATCCGAGCTTATCACCGGCTGCTATTCAAAATAATAATTAAATCTTAGTGCCAATTAGTGATCACCGTATAAACCTAATAAATACATCCATTATGTCCACACTCTGCATAATTTATAGATACTAGAAATCAAATGGCCGTCCGTATTTAAATCTATTCACCATTTATCTTTCTCTTTATTGGGATACACACATAACGAGCGTAAAAATTAAAAAAAATAAATAAAAATATACAAAAAAGTGTACGTGGGTGCGAGAAGCGGATAGCCGGAGTTTACTGTTAATTTCTTGCAGCGTCAATTGGACAGGAGAGTGAGGAAAAAGACACGTTATTAATAATAAGTAGTGTAACGAAACGGACTGAAAGCGGTCAGGGCAGAGTTCAAAATTCTAAAACAATCTAGTAAACTCTATCTCGGACATGAATCTGTATATTACCCCAATTATGTCTCATTAAATGCTATCGCATATTTCTGATGTTATCTATCTGCTCGGATATCATTTCAATGCTTCGAACAATCCGCAAACTTTCGCGTAGGTCAAATTTGACATAATCGTTATGTAATAAATAACGTCGACGTCACTGAATCAAATGAAATATGCATTAAACTTCTATTTATTTTTTATTAACAATTCCATAGAAATAACGGAAATTGTATATGGATAGGTTTTTGACCTTCCAAAACACGCACAACAACGATATAACGAAATGCGAATCGTGAATTTCAAAACGATTTCTTCACGAGCATTTCAACCTAGATATTTCCATTGCCCAAAGTACCAAGATAATTAATTTGGAAGATTGCTCAGAACTCTTAATAATTATTTACTAATCTTAATAAAAGAAAAAACAAATAAAGTGTTCTACCTTTGGCTATTCATCCGAATCCTTTCCAACCATTTCGTGTTTTATTGCTTTTTTTATGGATTCTAGTTTAGTTTTAGACTTAAATTATCTTTATTGCATCTACGCACGTGATATATAGTATTTATTTGCACGGATCTACAGTATTGAACCAATTTTTCATTGCAAGTCAATACTATTTTTATTACTCAATTTTACGGTGCCAGTGACAGTTAATCACTGTTATAGAACCGTTGCTTTTTTGCTCATACATTTTTTGCCTTTAATTTTGTTTATGTAATTTTATAGTTATATAAGAATAATTATAATTTCAATCAGATTTTCATATATATTATATTTTTAGCTATTGACAATTAGTCAATTATGAAGTTATTTCCGTATATCCTCAACTAATAAATATGTCATCAGGAAAAAAAAACTTGAGCTCAGGATGTAAGTTTTAAAAATAAAATTAATTAAAGTATTTAAAAACAAACCTTTCCGTTCAAGTTTCCTTTTTACTGAAATATTACCTAATTTTTCTCTGGCTACGTTAAGCAATTGCAACAGAAATTTAAGGCGTCTGGAATTTTATTGTCGATTAATGAATTTGTAAATTTATGATTAATAAACGCGTCGAGACGAAAACAAAAAAAAAGCACACAATTCTAGAGAAAACAATAACCAGTTTGGCCGATGCGCACGAAATCCTATGAGTGCAAAAAAAAAATCAATCACAAATGGAAAGGAAATATTGAAAAGCCGGAATGCAGCATAATTATACATTTGAAATGGATTTTAGATAATTTACACAACCGCCTCGCATATCTGCAATGAAACATAATAACAATAAAATGCTTAAATGATCCTTGAAGCAGTTCTATGTCGGTTTGTTATTTTTTTTTTGTTCGCTCGAAGATTTAATCTGTAATTATGCTTCAAATTCGTAATTATCCTAACATTGTTGTCGTGGCCTTAGAGGATTTCATATCCATTACCTAGATGTTTTCGTAAAAGCTTGGTGAATACAATAAACTGTTTGATTAATTACTTCTGCAGTTGTTTTCAGTAATGGGTTTTACATATAATTCGTCTGGATGTGCTGTCGTGTAATATTTTTGTTTTGTTGCTGCGAGCTTTTCGGTGGTCCACATCTATTCTCGGTAGCACATCAAAGATTTCGTGCGAGTCTTCAATCAAAATGTCGCTTCCCATCAATTCACGTTTACACGCCCATGGCTGAGGCGAAGTTCTTTGTTTAGATATTATGGTAAACCGCAGAGCAGATAAACGAAATAAAAAGAAGAGATAGAGAAAAAAACGAAGAGAAGGAATTCGCGTGTTTATGGTTAAAAAGGGAAATACGCCGATTGGGTATAGGAGTTGTGCAAGAACAATGGGTGCGATTTAGTTATTTAAGACAGGAAAAGGCTTGAGAGATAGCTCAAGGTTTCGCGGTTTAAATTACAGCTGTAGGAAATGGACCATGTGTGACCCATAAAAAAATGGTTTTGGTTAATGTATGAATCTCTCTTTATCCTTCTCTCACTTTGTCTGCACATACTCCTCTCTCGCTCGCCCCTTCCGTCTCGGTCTTTAAATATATAATGTTGAGAAACTTCCCAAGGCCCGGACCAGTTATATAACGCACACATATCCACTGCAATCAATCAAACCCAACTCCTTGTTGTTCATTTTTTTCGCTCGTTGCAGTGGGATTGCTTCTTTTCTTGTAATCTCAACGAGAAGACCTTTTGCTTTCGTTGGAATTTAATTTAAATGCAAATATTACTATCATTTCCGTAATTACCTTCGCATTCGCGGAGAAGGCTCGGAAATAAGCAGAGATTCCACTTGCAGTTCACCATTACTTTGTCAGCTGCCCACTTGTTGATTTTCTGTTTTGAAATCTACTGCTAAACGAAAACAGAACGATTCCACACCCACCTGAGGACTCCTCTCGCAACAGAAAAAAAAATTCAACAGCTTGGCGTAAAATAAACAATTGTAATACGATTTGCGGCCCATAATAAGTCAAAGGTTAAACGTCGCTCTCGTAACTTGTTTATAAACAAAATTAGGAAATTTATTCGACGCCGAAGGACAGTTTTCGGCATTGTTTTGATCCTCTCACGCTGTGCGAATGATTGAAAGCATACACATTTGAATAAATTCAATGTGTTATAATAACTACATGTACAGATAGAGACGGATGTATTTGGTTTATGAAACGTCTGCATGTCTTTTTTTTTGTTGTTTATTATTTTCATGTGCGCACACAGATGCGGGCATTAATTAAAGAGGACACAATAATACAGTTGGTGTAAATGGATTCAATGTTTGAGCAGAAACACTAATTAAAACCAGCTCGAAAAGATAATCTTATATGTGAAACGGAATAACTGAAACGACATGATTTTCAGTATTGTTTCTTATACATCTATTGATTGATTGATTGATTCGTTTAGATCAGACTATTTGGTTCGCCTTTAATTAACGTCAATTAATAAAGTGTTTATTTCATTTACACTCAATTAGGACGGATAACGCAAAATTGATGAACAAACCATCATTGCGATGGTTATTTTCATGAAAAGTTATTCGGTTTTAATTCGATAGCAGAAACGCATAAATCACACACACGGCATTGTATTATTATTATTCATTGTGCTTTAATGATTTATAATAGACGCAGATATTTCAACTATTCTTTTCACTCCCACTCGTGCGGAACTTCGAAGTTAACGAAACCAAAGAGTCGTTTAAAGGTCACAATTAAATTATTAATTTGCTCAAACAAATCACTTAAAAACAGCAACAAAAAAGTGTGGAATTAAAAGCAATAATTAAAAGTGATTTTAATTATATAGAATTAAATGTACAATCGATATACTTATATTTTATTGCTACTAAACACAATTTTGCATTATTCTATATGACTAATACTGGATATTAAAAAAAAACTGGTTTTTGACTTTGCATATTTCTAACAATTGATTCATGAGTAACTCAAAAAATGCAATTATTTACTCGGTGCAAAAAAAAGAGTAACATATATAACATAACAATTAATAATAATCAATTTCGAGGTGTTTCTCGTTTCGTTTCTGTGACTTTTTTTATGTTGTTTTGTAAATATCAATATGAAAAATAGGTTTCCGTTGGGCATGTTTAACAGGCTGTCTGTTACATGCCTTGACAAACTACTTTATTTTCTGTCTTGCATTCAAAGTCCCCTTCTTCAATCTCACAGATTTGACAACACAACACGCCGATCCTGTTTTTAGCTATAAGTTGTAAATTTTCGCAGCTTATGATGTTGTTTTCTGCATTCGCAAATACGTATCGTTGCGCTAAAAAATAGTTAGCGATAGAGTTAATAATAGAAAAGTGTTCCACCTCGGTAAAAGCGTGTCTATAGAATAATTTTTCTAATGTTAAAATCGATTTTTCAAAAAATAAGTTACAAAGTCCATGTTTTCTAACTTGTAAACTTGACACCACAAATCCTTACGACTGTACAAATAAAGAAAATGTTTGTATCTATTACGATTTCAGAAAAACACTTTATAATTGAAATTCTCAATAGTTCTTTTTAATATCGATTTTCATACTGACAACAAAAACTATTCTCATTTCTTGGAGAAAATCGAATATTTTCGTAACATAAATATATAATATATAAATAATTTTAAAAGAGTCCCAATGTCCATGTTTTTACTCGTTTAAATTTGACAGCGCAAATTCTTTTGGCAACAATGTTGATCAATAATTTTCGTTCTTATTTTTAAAGTGTTTCAGGACGTCGTGTATTTTACTTCGCGGTTAATTAGAAAATGCATAATGCGTACAGACTGTTTCTCTTGTTGTATGGCTTTTAGGAATTTCTCAGCAATAAAAGTTACGGTTCTATTGTGTATTCCGGTCATGGCGGTGAAGTGCATATAGTAAAAATGCCACGTACGTGCGAGCACTTTAATTGCACGCAATTTAGAAAGAATTGAATCGTAATTGAAAAAGTCCTTTATTTTCTTTTCTATTTATTTATTTCGATGCACCATTCGCAAACTCATATTTCGGACACGGGTGGTGACCTTCGTGCCGAAATGGAACAATAGAATTTCGTATGCAAATAAGCTACTGTTCTTCTTTATCTCTGCCTTTTGTTGATGCCTCGAACACGAAATAATTAAGTGCGGATAAAACGCGCAGAGCCGTATAATAATTGTCCGCATCGGGAATTGGATACATATGCTATAACTTGTGAATCCTTGAAAGCACGGTTTCCTCCTCCTTCGTGTACGTGCGGAACAGAACAGAAGATCCTCTTCGGAACTCGCATTATGTAAGAGCGCGCACACGATGTTCTTTTTTGTTTTTTCCATCTCGTCGCGTTATGTTTTTTACATTTAGCCGCATTGTTTGTAAATATAAAATCAATTCCTTTCACGTGCCGCTTATTCTCCTCCATAGTTTCATTCGTCGTCCTCCTCCTTCTCCGTTTTCCTTTCCATCTTCCTCTTTTCTTCCGTGCTTTGAAAACGTTCTAGAACACTGCGGTTTTGGTGCGGCCGACGCTGATGCGGTTCTATTAATAATTATTATTGCAATTTTTTTCTTTCAATTTAACAATAAAACGATAAATAACATTCACGTATTTATAGTAATCTTGTTTATGCATGAGTAATAGTACTGAATTCCTGGGATTTGTTGCAGTTACGTCACCGTTTCATATTCATTCACGCATGTTGCTTGTTCCACGCGAGATGGACGGGACGGCGCGACATGCGGTCTGTTTTTGCCGCCATCGCTGCACATTTTCCTTGCATTTCTACATATATTGTTATTATTCTTAACTCGGTTACATCATCATAAACCGTGACGTCTCCGATATTATTACTCAGTGAGTGCATCATCATCATCACCGACATATCTACCTCTGGATGCACGTCACTTTTGTGAACATTGTCTTCTCACTTTGTTCTCTTTAACTCGAAGCCACAAAATCGCGTTCGTAATTACACACTTCGTCACTTTAACACGAACGACACAAGTCATTTCTCAAGTCGCCGTCTTCCACTGTCATTATCGAATTACATAAATTACACGCTCGCTCATTTAAATAAAAAAAATATTTATTTCAATTTTCAATGATTAATTTTATAATTATACAATTATACAAATTCCAATTCAACCGTCAACTCTCAAACACTCGCATTTCATTACTTCCAATTAAAGTGCCAATCAGATTACACTTACAAATTAATATCGTTTTCATTATATTTTTATTTTTAAATGAATTTATTAATAAATTTACAAAAAAAAACAATATATTTTTCATTCAAAATTCAAATTATGTAATAAAATTTTAATTCAAGCTTCAACTGAAACTGATTTACTTTCATTCAAAGTTTCAATATTATAAACTTAATTTGTATTTTCAGTTATAATTTAAATTTTTTGTAACTATTTAGAAATGTTGTATAAAGTGAATTAAAATATAATTTGGTAATATTGTTTAGACTAGGTTTTATAACTAATTACGAGCATTCACCGAGCACGGAATTATTTCACTGAATTAATATTTACACACAAAAAAAACATATCACGAAATGCGGAATGATTAATGTACTTCATTAATGGAGTGTTGCAATTCCATTTGGCGCGTTTTATAAACGCATTCCCAAAATCTTTTTTCTATTCCGCTCCAAATTGAAATTCATCAATGCCCATTGCCCAATCCAGAGTCTTCAAATCAATTACACACCAATACAGCATTTTTACCCACAAAAAAAAAGAACGAACCAACGCTCATCTTGCATAACCACACATGATCCTCGCGCTTTCTAAACCTTTCGCATTGCCCAATTTAATTTAATATAAATACTCCCATAAATTAACGCGGCTCGTTATTTTTTTTATAACTTTTTATTTTTGGTTCGACCGTGCAATAAAGTAATTAAATAAGTGTCGTGGCCATTACCATCCTATGTTTTTTTTTTATATATATCACGAAATTAAGAAAATAAAGGTTGTCAGTTATGTGTCTGAAACGTGATAGGAATTTAATTTCGCTATTATTGCGAGGAGTGTCTTTGGGTCGGGAATTCGCAATCAATCGCAGAAGATCGGAAATATAAAACGCATTCAAATCGCGTTGAGAAATATTAATCGGGATTCTCGTTTCGCAACAAATCGACAACAAAAATACAATACAACAAAAAATTGTATGTGGAGGCAAAGTAATGTGCACTTATCTAAATTGTTGTTATGCAAAAATGCCTTTCGATGCGGCACTCGTTCGAACACAGACCGACCGAAAAATAAATACTGTGAATGCTTTGCATACAATAAATGTACGGAATTGTATTTCAATAAATAAAAAGAAATAACTACCTTCTCTCTCTCTCCCCACAAGACGAAACAATCATAAATCATTGTTGTAAGCGATTGTATATGATATAAATTCTGAAATGTTATTTGTATTATTGCATAAAACCATTAATTAAGTTTAGAAAAAAATGAAAAGTAAAGTAGGAAATGTTATTTAATTGGAGTTTATATGTTTGCGCACTTAAATATCTGAAAATTCTTTAAATAAAAGACATATTTTTTGAAGAATAAATTTTCATAATTATGAAATGTAATTGTGTATTTTTTTCTAGTTTATAAAACGCAAGGATATGCAATTTAAAATGGCGTACGTATGAAATGTTTAATTTTGTGTTTCCGCAATTAAAAAATCTTGTATTTGCTATACAACTTAGTTATATACAGTTGCAAGGTGTAACATTTGGAGTTTATTATAATATTAGTATAATGTAAGGTATTATTGGAAACGTTTGACCTCAACATGATTAAGTCAAAAGTACGTAGCGAAATAATAAATGTTTCATTCTTCTGCAACTGAATTCATGTGTTTTGAATAAGGCACGCCTCTCGATTCGAAAATAGAACACGTGTAAAATTGAGTGATCCGAAGTAAAGTAAAGTCGGTCGTCCTTCTCCTTTATTTCTTTTTTGTTGCTTTTATACGAAACTACTTAAAATCATTTTGTTTTCCCAAACACGGTGATTAATTTAATTAATGGATTTTTTTATGAAAGCTGCATCAATCCGACTCGAAAGAAGGTTAGACTGTTATGAAACATAAATCGATTAACATAAGTATGAGAACAGGTTAAGGCGATTTTCAAGAGAACCAGTATTTTGTTTGTTATTTTCGTGCAAAAATTTTCAGCCAAATCCTTTTTCTTTTGACACTTCCGTTATTCTGTTTTGATGTTTGGATACGTGAGCCGGCTTTCGAGCCCACGATGAGTCACAGCGCGCAAAAGAATTATAACTATATATACATACTTATATATATATGTTTATATAAAAAAAATCCGTTACAATGTGACCTCCATTTCATGCACTGCGAAAAACGAAGAAGCATAGGCAATATTTGATGCGTTTGATGCACACGATTTCATGTGACCTTCTGCTTGCAATTTTTCGTAAGGTAATCATCTTAAAAATAATGGATCTCTTTCCTGGCCTTTTTTTTTTATAAGTGTATGCTAAGAAGATGCAAAATTATGCAGGCCGGTTTTATTTAGTTATTAAATCCTTTTTTTATGCTTTTTTGATGATTTATGGACTCTTGCCATTTTCTGCCTGCTGCAGAATTTATTTCGCGCACGTTTATTCCTTTACTCTTTTAGTTTTCGTTTCGTTTTTTGCACATTCATATTGTTAAGATTAAGAGGAATTGAATCTGGTCAGATCGTATCGTGTCGTGCATATTCACAATGTGACATATAAATGGCATAAAAGGAACACACCTATAAAGAAACCGTTCCCACGTCAAAAATCAACAATTTTGATAATGGAAGAATTTTGCATACGGTATATTTTTTTTTGATTATCGAACGAATTGATGGTAATAACATAAAATGCTCATTGTTTGCATGTGCCACGATATATTTATTCCTTATCGAAGTTGCATTAAGAAAACGTATTACATAAAACAAAAAATGATTTAGCAGTCAATATTTATTCAACAATAACATGACTTTGAACAATACCAAATGATAAGAACAATTTTATTATCCGCATTGTTTGCGTATTCTATATTATTAACATATAGATTATGGCTGTAGTGCACTGCATCCATTGTAACATTCAACAGCTTGACTCAGTTTAAATAATAACTAGTTTATTTCTGTAAATTTACAGCTTACTGCTTATCCCAAAATAACCAAATTTATTCAAATAAACATATTTACTTTGTTTAATCCTATAAACAATATTTTTGGTCTCATTTAAATAATAGCAAACTTCGAGTTTCAATAAAATAAATAATTTTTGAAACATTGATATTTTATTATTTATATATTGATAGTGAACTACAATTATACTCTTATTATTAGTTATAAATGTGCACACCTATTATATCTTAGTTCAATAAGCACACTTAACAAAAAAAATAATTCTTCTAGGAACCAAATGGAATTTGTAATTGTTTTTTAGAACAATTTTGAAAACAATATTTTTTATGTTTACAATCATATTCCATCCAAATAGGTTGAACATTTTCCCGTTATTAGTGTTTATTGAGTAAATCAATAAAAGCAAATATTTCAACACTTCAATTTTTCAATGAAAATTTATTAATTTTCAATCTTTTCATAACAATTTCCCTGTGTTATTAGAAAAAAATATTTCAAATATTTAACTGCATATAATTTAACCTCAGTTGTATTAAAAACATTTGTTTAAAAAAAATACGAAACACGTGATGTTAATGGAAAAATGTAAATATGTTTAGATTTTTGCGTCTGTGACACATTCTCACGTGCAAAATATGAATGGAAATCAATGAGATCAGCTGCTGGAAAAGAGAGGTGATAAAAAAAAAATGTGCAAGTGATAGGATTTTCGCGTTAGGTAATGAATAAGCGTACGTAATGTGTTTTCGCTTTTTTTTTATTATTATTAATATTTCTCTTCGCCGAGCGGCTGATATAATTTCAAAGCGTATTTACAGTAATGAATGACTTTACACATGCGATGGAATTTCATAATGATCGCTTGTTAATCCTGATTATAGTGGTTTGATTGATTACAGTTCGCTGTAATTGCATTTAAAATCTAGAGCGTGTGTACGTGATGCCCGAAAAGTCGGACATTGGCTGCGGATTTCAGGGGCTTTGCCTCACAGATAAGAATTACGGATAAAAAATTTATATATTTGTATGTATGTTCTATTGAGCGGAGATGTTGGGTTATTGTTGCAGTGTGTGTAAGGATGTAGTATTTATCGCTTGAAATTGATTTCCTACAAAGATAGTCGCGTCCTAAATTGATAAGAGCTACGTAATGATATAACGAGGCGACGTCACAAGTTATAGTAGTAGTAGAGGATTACAACAATCCAGGTGATTGTAGCCGAGGCGCGATTATGGAAACAAATATGCGGAGTCTGGTTGTTTTCTATAAATAGAGATTATCCGATTATTAGGTGAGCCCTTGACAGAGTAAGTGAAATGTGTAACATTGCTCTCGGCCAATAGATCACTCACTTATCCGTTGCACCTTTCCACCCACAATTATTTTCTTGAATAATAAGTAATTACCGTGCCGTGAGGTCGACCTTAAGACTGTTACTGCTGCACACGAGCATGAGTTCATAACGTCGAATCATAATCGCGACTTCGGGGATCGAAGCAAATAGGTACGGAACGGAATGGAACAAAAAAAACAAACAAACAAACAACAACAGCAAAAAGCACACTATGTTCGCAATTATGGAAATTGATAATTCCGATAGATATGCAAGGTTGTCCGGGATGCATCTTCCATAAATAAAACGCGTGCCCATCATCACAATTACCACACGGAGAAAAATATATAATCCCGTGCGCTGAAAGTGTTTCCTCGCCGCGGGAATTGTGTTAAGCGCAGAAGGACAACGAAGCAAGAGAGCCGCTGCATGTGTTCTTTTTTTTTGCCTTCTTATTCCTATCCACTTCTTCGACCGTTCCTCAGCTTTAAAACATCATAATTATATTTACTTGCATTGAATCTCAACAGCAACGCAAACAGAACATAAAAAAAAAACGCATAATCATAATTATGTTATTACTTTTTTTACCCGTTTTCATTAATATATAATGTACTGCTTCCACATAGCTTATAATAAGTAATACAATACATGCTTCAATTATCAATTTAATTAAAACCTTTTTTTTATATATATAGAAATATAATTTAATATATATTTTAAGTTTGTCTTATACAATATTCATTTCATTATTGTACTTAATAAATTACTTTTAAAGTTTAAAAAAAAAACATTGGTATAAATAAATGTTTCCTTAGTCATTGACTTTCGTTATATCATAATATTATTTACCATATCCAATTCAATAGAATATTTGTTAAATAAAATAATACCTTGTACTTAGAATTATAAACTAATAGGTAATGATATATTATATTTGTGTAATTAAAAAAAATAATAGAAAAAGTATAGAGAAACAACTTATATAAATGAGTTTCGTTTAATATTGATTTTGAAGATTTGGTTTAGCATTGGTAACTTTGTGAATGAATAATCGATGCGAGAGCGTCAAGAAGTCTAGCGACTAAAAAGGTTAAACGCGTTATATAATTGAAACTCAGATTGGATAAGCTGAATAAATAAATCTATTTATGAAATTAAAAGACTTGATATAATGAATCATTTTCATTTCATCAAGTATTTATCTATTATAGTAATAATTTTGTTAGCAGATTTTATTATTTAATAATAAATCGACTACACGGTTACATATAAAAAATAATGATATACACAAAAAACTCAATACAATAATATAAATATCAGAAACAAAAAAAAAAGTTAATTGCTTCAAAGGGCTATTGACCATAGCTTTTTCTGCCCGAATATTAGGTTTATTTTTTTAAATATGCTGTATTAAATATTGTAGATTAGTGACTTCTTAATAAAAAAATTATGAAGATTATCTAAATTCATATTTTTTCTATTTGTTCTATAGAAAGTTGTTTTAAAGTGTTGAAAGTATTCGCATTATTTCTTATTAATTACAACCATGTGTTGTAAAATGGAAAAATAAGAAATATAAGAAATGAAGATTTTTTTAAAATCTAAATGGAATTTATATTAAGTTCAAAAAAGAAATTTATTGAAAACCTTAGATATTCCAAAATAATCAACCATTTGTGGCAATCCGCAAAGAACCACACTTCACCTTGACGTTATCATTATATTAATGATAATAATAACATGTATAATTTTTTTTATAATATAATTAGGTATGGTTTTGTTGATTTATTTTGAATCAAGAAACGGATATAATAACACTTAATTGCAATAGAAATGAACGAAAAAATAAATAAACGCCTACGTTTTGCGTTATTTTCTTGGAGGTGGTTATAACTGTATATTGTTTATTATTAATTAGAGTGAATATAATATTCGTTGCATGGGAACGGAAAATTTAAAAAGAAAATGTTATGAAAAAAAAAGCTTTCATTTATAAATTTGTGCAAAAGGATGTAGAAAAATGATGACAACGCGAGTCCTTTTTTTTTCGAGGATTGTTCGCTTTGTACGCAAGTACCCCAGGTGTTAATTGTAATACAAATAGAGGCCTCTGGGTAGAAAGAATTCCGTCAGATGTAGATAATAAGCACTTCGGTCGTGGATAATTAAGTTCTGAAATGAGCGAACGATTCATATTCAAATTTTATGCACACATACTCCAGAACACACACACACGCGCGTACGTATATACATATACATACACATACATAAAATTTAAATACATATGGCGGAAAATGTCATTAGTAATAGCCGGCAAAGTTAAAAGCGTTAGGCGTGTACACGTATGCAAATGTGTACACTATTTCATCTAATGTTATGATGCCCATGCAGTTGTCCTTACGAAATCATAATTTTATTCACGGCACACTGGTGGACGAAGCAATAACAAAAAAAAACATAAAATGTGTGCTTCGTAATTTTTAATTCGTTCTTGATGCTAATTCGTCCTTTTATGTTTTCATCTCTCTCAATACATTAGTCTAGAATTGTCTATCTCTTCCATACACATGTTTCGCCAGGAAAATGTATACGTTTTCGGAAGCCAATCATATTTGGACTAATGATAAAACATTTAAATCTCATTGGGCGATAAGTTCGTTATCTTCCTACTGCTCCTCCTGTTTTGAATAATATTATTAGTCATGCATAATTATTTTTTTCATAATTTTGACTCCATTGCAAAATATTATACCATAAAATGACCGTTTGAACTTATTTATTAACTTTGTAATGTTCCACACAAATCACATAATCATAAGTAGTTATGAATATTCTAAATAGAAAATCTACATAGTTTTGTTTTTAATTGTGTTATTCTTTTCAAATTTTAAACAAAGTTGGAATAGGTGTACATTATCTCAATATTACTTTTTGTTATTTAACATTCAATTGTTGATTCATATTTTCTTTTAACTGTGTACAAATATTGCAGTTTTAGAGTTGAATTAAATCCAAAACTTTTTGTAATAAGCACAATTGTTTCATATTTTCAATACTACCTACAAAATAGATTAAACGCAACTAATTTTACAGTAAAATAAGTTAAAGGTGCAATTATTTCTTTATTGATATATCGTTGCAGTTTTTATACCAGAAATACGGCCAACATTTCAAGAAACAAATAAAGCATACATTATTGTTCTAATATGAACACCGAGTAAAGATTTACTATAGTTTGGTTTGAAAATTTCAAAACCAACTAAATTTTGATCTTTTCTTGTTTTGTTTATTTCTATGCGGTTCAATTAGTCTGGTTTCATACAGTGAGGAACCAATTACCTGGACTATATATTATTGTTTCGCGTACTAAAATTAAACAAATTTCAACATATAGAAAAATATAAAAAGCAATATGTCAAAAAAACTCATCGTATTTATTTGTACTTCCTAATAAATCCAATTACGAATATTATTATTCCAATTAAATATATTAATTAAACACATTCGCTTTTACAGCTTTAATCAACGGTAATAACGAATAGTAAAATTTACAACAGTGGTAAATTATAGACGCATGAAGCAATATAATTAATAATAATATGTATTTTTTTTTGATTGATACAAAAAATGTATTGAAATTAACATTAAATATCTTCTAAGCACAAAGTAACCAATGAACGGTATTAAACGTTCGCGTGTTTCGAGCAAAATAACAAAGTGGTTAGGAAATCGATAGTGGCGAAACTGTCAGTGTCCAGAATGATAAAGTCGATATATTTATTGCAATTACATTATCCATTTGACAATACCCACAAATAACGTTACTTCTGTCGCAATGAAACAACGATTAAACAAACGTTTAAATTAAAAATTTGCATTGTTTGTATGAAACAGCTTATAAAAGGTAAACAACGAATACCTCGCTTAACGAGTTTAATTTAATCCATTCCAAATTTTACGGATTTTTACTCGTATAGTGAAACATATTCAAAAAATACACATAATTTGTGTACACAAATTTTAAACATGTTATAGCAGGCGCGCAATCCGAGGCTTCTCTTCTCGTCGTCACTCGTTATACAAAATTCTCGTTATGCGAGGTTCCACTGTATAGTAATAATAAATTTAAAAAAAAATGGATAACAATGGACGTTTTGAATGAATACTTCTTTATTATTATTTATTTATTTATTTATAACTAATGTATTTTTTTTCTATATTGACAAAGGGATAATGTTAAGTATAAAAATATATACTTATAAAATAAATAATCATAGTAATTTAGTAATTCAACGTAAGCTCAATAAATGTTAGAACGGGTTTCCTATTGTCATTATAAAATTATGTTGTTAGCTTCAATTGACATATCCAATAATTGTCATTACGAAGAGAATTATAAAATAGATTTTTAAAATTATATTATTATTAATTAAAACAAAATTGACATAAAAATAAAATCAATTATGGAAAAACATAAGACAAATGTCTACAAAATAAAAATAAAATTTCCGGATTCAATAACTAATTAAAAAAGTTAAGTTTTTCATGCAATAATTAATATAATTCCTTTAGAGTATTATTTTTTTACAAGCATTAAATTTATATAATAAAACACAAAAATCAAATAACAAAATATGTTAAACGGTATTAAACAAAAGTTACAATTTGTGTAATTTAGTTATTTTTGGAATGCAGTGAATTATTTAGCGTGCAAGGCGGTTTTGGCTTGAATATCAAAGTGATCCTTGGCAATGCAAGGGTTAATTCGTAGTGAAAAGAAACGACCGCGGATTTCACAAATGTGTTACAAGAAGAGCCTAGATAAATGGAAATTATGCTCCAGTGATCAAAATTCATTCATTTTCTTTTAATTACGCGCCCAATGTTATCAACCGACAAAACAAAAACAAAATGTTTATGGGAACATTACTCAAGATAAAAAATGTGTATCTACTTATTATTAACTAATTGGAACTATAAACTATTAAAACAAAAATACAGATAAAAAAAATGCCAGTTGGACTATACTTCTTATCGACGTTGTTTCCATGCGTATTAACCTCATTCACAACTAAAAGAAATATATTCATTCTTATTAAAACGATTCATCTAGAATATTTGACAACATTATTTAACAGTAAAAAAAATGATATTCTCAACAATACCGCAGGTGTTGTTTTGTTCCACTTAAATGTAAGATTATTTTACTGCTCACGTAAACTGCACAACATCTGAATTCGCAATTTACCAGAAAAATTCTTGCTCATTGCAAAATTAAGTAAAAAAAGAAAAAAAAACAAATCTGGGTAATTTATCAAACACGTCTAGTCGTTTCTTTTTTTGTTTTGTTTAAAAGAATCATACCCAGCACTGAATATAATTATTATCAAACAAATTTTTGCTGCGGTCACGTTTCCGATTAAGAAAAAAAAAATAGTATCGACACAGACTAGAAAGACATGTACATTTGAATCATACAGGATGTAAAAACCGAAATGAAAAACCATTCGTTTCGTGAAATATTAATGTAGATTAGGTAACACAAGGATTTGTTTCGCAGATTCGCAAAGGCGATACGAGAATGGGCTTTCAGAGTAAAAAAAAAATAAATAAATAATATAATAAACTACATGTAAAGTTCAAGGGAATTAAGTCTTTTCACTCGTTCGGGAAAATCGTTATCGAAAGAAGGTTGTGTTATAATAGAATGGGTGAAATTCGTGAATCAGCGAGGATTCTATTTGTCGCGTTAACAAATAAATTTGGGAGCCGTCGAGTGGAAAACGGAAGTCGCGATCGTTGGCCATTTGCATTTTGCTGCTGCAATTATTTTCGAATCAATGTCAATCATCAAAATTGAAGAAGGCCTGGCCTTTAAAATTTGATTAACGTTAGTTCTGTTCTTTTTTTGTCCTTTACGAATTTAAACATCGCCTACGTTAATTTAGTGCGTTTAAACACCTACCACGAGAGGAGTTTCATCAATTTAATAAATTGGGAAGCATTCGTTAATTCGTGCTCGTACTTGCATTTTGAAATATGCTAAAAGCGGCAAATATATTTGAATTGGCGGAGAGTGCGCTCATCCGGCGAGCGGAAATTTGAAAGTCCGTCCGTCCTCCCGTCGGGAGTACAGGATTTTCTGATGTTAGTTTGATGAGTTTTTGTGCTTGTTGTGTGTGAATAATAAAATGATGATAAATAATAAGGGTGTAGATGCAAGCAGGTGATCATAAACTCGTGCAGAGGCTGAATGAAAGTTAGGTGATAAGATGATTAAAAGCTGAATGAATGATTCTGCAAACTGTGGGGGTAAATATAAACATTTACCTCGCGTTATGACACCTGCCGCAACTGGGTTTTGGACCACAACAAATAGAAATGTTTGTCAACCGATGTATATCACAACAAGACTTGTGTCTTCCTATTCTATCCGGGCACTCGTTCACATACTCATTGAGAATGAAACACTGGCTGTTTATTGTTATTGGGTAATCCTCGTGGTGGATAATATTCATCGCATAAATGCCTCTGACTGAGTGAACAGATGCTGCTTTTGCTGCTGCTCCTGCTGCTGCCCGAGCGCCGCGCCAAACTCAAACATACCCACTCCAACTCGCTCCGACGTTATATACAGGTCTATTTTTAGAGACTGATGTAATGGGCTCGGCTCTCGTTCGCTGGTTATTATGTCACGAACGAAGGCTATTGGTTGGAACTGGCTATCCCAACTATCCCCCAACGTGCGCCTCGGAGATGCTATAATATTCGCATGGTTTCGAACCGCAAAATATTACATGTACAACGTAGCCAACTCTAAGCGCAATTCGCTATCTCCACTTCAATTTTTTAAATTAACAACCACCCCAAACAAATACAATAATCAAAACACCCTTCAAACCTACAACCACTAAACTTACAAGATAAAATCACACAGAACTATCGAAATGATTATAGACAACACTTTAACAAATCTAAGAGAAAGGATAACTTCAACTTAAAATAAATATAAGTATCGCAATTGAGATGGAATGCCTACTCTTACCACTGCAAAACCTCTACATCAACGTCCAAATGAATTAAGCTTAATTAATATAACCCATTTATACAGAAGCAAGAACCAATAAATTTCTATATATATTCAAGCTTTTTAAGGAAAGTATACACTACTAATCCAACATAGACAAATCTTCAATTAAAAATCATAATCAAAAGGAAAAAATAACAATAACAACATAAAATATTCATCTACATATTCAAATTATTATAACGAATTTAAATAGAAACACAATAATAAACCTGTATACAATTATCTTTATAAAAGAACAATATAATGGTATTAAATGCATAAATTGTCAAAATGTTTTTATTAATATAAGCTTTTTATAATAATAATAAATGCTAATAAACACATGCTTCAAAATGTTTTCTAGGAATTTCAATATACTACCAATAATTCTTATTATTCTCTCAATATGTTTAGTTCTTTTTCATTCACAGTTTATACCTGGTTTTGTTCTATCAAAATATATAATTTCTTAGAAACACATTATAACGTAGACTATATTATTAATCTATACTTTAAAGTGTAATTCTTTGCTTTATATTTTTTATTAATTATATAGTTTATTTCATGTTAAAAAAATTATAATTAATTAATAACTAAGTATCAAATAATAAGACTATTCTATAATTTAACTACAGTAGACCGGACATCATCGTTTCGTTTCCAACATGATTATTATCAGAAATATCAAATTACGAATCACAATGAGTTGAAAATAATAATCTTTTGAAAATAAAAAAGAAGTTAAAGTATTCAACTTAAATATCTAAATATATTGACACTACTACTTCTACTGATGTAAAACCTATACATCAATATCCAACTACATTAATCTTAATTAATGTTACAGAATAATATTAATGATGATATTTTTGCTGTTAGTTGTTTTAACTGAAAAAATAAACTAATACTGAATTTTATGAGTGCAATAGTAATAATTGCATTTCTTATATGAAACCTTGATTACTTGCTAGCTTTAATATGCCTCGAAACGATATAATCTAAGGCAATATATGTGTCTCTAAATGTAGTATTAATTATATAATATTAGTCCAATTAACCCATTAATTTATGTAAATTATAGTAACTGTTCATTTGTGTCAGTTGAATAATACGATGTGACCATTGGTTTAGTTGTTTAGAACTAAACTGCTCTGATTTAATAATAATACCAAGAAATGTTACTTAGTGCGAATTTAATGTTGTTTATAGATAAGGAAATATTCTATTTAAATTCTAAATATTATAAACAACAACGCCGATTATCCGTGGTAATTCTGAAACGTTAAAGCACGGATAATTGAAAAACACGGTTAATACAAACATCGCTTTTATTAGCTTTAAAAACGTAATATCTATGTATTGGTATACAAAAAAACACATTTTTCATCATTTTAAAAGATAATCTGCAATTTGTTACTTGTAACATTATTTACTGAACGGCAGATTTACAGAGACAATTTAATTATTTAGCTTAGGGGTTTTTAAATTGTGCGCAGCGGAAAAAATCGGATAAATTAAGGCCGCCACAAACTGAAAAAGTTTGGGAAACCCTGGTTTCGACCACTGTTAACTCGAATCACTTTAAATTGAGACCCGGATTTTACAGTAAATGAGTTATCGGAAATCTCAAAGTTTACGTCATATTTTTTTTAAATTGCAGCTTATATTTTGGTTTAATCTACCTTGAGCTAAGATTATTTCTTGCTTTTGATACACACATGACCAACAGAAATTTAATTCTAATCTCTTTTTGGTGTCAATCATGCATGTCTTTATAAAACGAATAATTTGGTAATCCGAAAACATATTTTCATTTATATGATTTTACTGCGCGGAAAGTCCAAGTTATTATTATTTTGATTTCTATTTATACGATTAAATAAACTGAAGTTGCGAAATAAAGATATAATTAAAAATTACAACAATATCTTCTATAGTGCGGTTTGTATCAGTCCAGATTCACTATAGTACTGTTTGAAAAATTCAAAATAAACTAAATTTCAAGTGTATTGGTGAAACAGATTACTCGCATTAAATTTGGTAATTTTTCAATTATAAATTCTAGTTATTTTAGTCAACAGTGATATTCAATTCAAGTTATTATTCATGGAATAAACCAAGAACTATTTGCTTCGTTTTGATTTAAAATTTTTTACTCCTTTTTCAATATGATTTTATACCTGGTTTTGTTTTGTCCGAATAGATTCTTGGAAATACTCTATATAGAAATAATAGTTTAAAGAGTAATTAATTTCTTTATAATTATATATTTTACAAGTATATAAGAAAATTATATTATCGTAATTTAAATGAAAAACAACTGCGCAATTCCATATTGAATCTTTTCAGTAATTTTATCTGTTTTCAAGTATTGACATTGCACAATTATAAAGCTTCATTTTAAATATTTACAATTTGTTATAAAAAAATTAACATTTTATGCACCATGGATTATTTCATTTGCATTTGGAACAAAGTAAACATTAAAAAAAAAACTAAATCAAATAAAACTTTTATTGTTTAATTTAATTTAGTTTTTGATTATATTCTAAGAAATGTATTGTTTTCTTTCAGTTTAATATAATATTTGTGTAGTTATAATTAATGTAATTCATTTAATTCGAGGAAATCCGTTGTTTGTACAATATTTAAAGATTAATTTTAATATCAAATAATAGTATATGTCTTTATAACAATATATTAACCATATTTGTAATTTGGTGCTAAATAAATAAAATTTATAAAATTATACGTACCAATTAAAAATCAAAAAATGGTTGTTTTTTTCAACAATTATTTTATATTTTTAATTCACATAACATAACATTAATTGTTCTTTTTAGAAAATTGCAAAAAAAAATTCTTCTACAAATAAACTAATTTCTACTGCCACTAATTTCTATATTATCATGATCTAAACTAATCTATCTCCTTCACTATCCATGATGGGGGGAAAATAACGTTGATGAAAAAAATAAACTATATTATATAAGAGTTTATTATATAAGTTTACATACAAATAAAATACTACATATTACATGTGTCAAAACTAAATTCCATTACACGGAAAATATTTAATTTCTCGAAACTAGATAATTTTAAGTTTGAATACATATTTTATAGTATTTATATTTGGATTTAGAATTTGCAACATATTTAACTTTACAACTAATTATAACTCTTAATACGATTCTAATTATAAAGGAAATTATTTTGTTTGGATTACACTTGTTCCAAGTATTGTTTGCTACTTGCAAATTTTGCTAATTTTTTTAAATTATTATAGTTAATGTATGTTTTGAACTATACTTTTATCGGCACATATATAAGATTGTTGTGACAAGTAACAAACGACAAAAGTTTGACTATTCTTTTTTTAACGTAATCTCTTTTGTTTGAACTGCACATCTTCTAGGTATTGTTTGTTGATGGCTTAGCCAGAGGCGGCCGCTAATTTCGGGGGCCTTGAGCTAAAACCATTGGGGGGTCTTGGTTAATACTGCTTGGAGGGCTCTAGATTAAGGTTATTACGAACCTAGTCTAACTGTATTTGGATGCTCTAAAGCAGCGTTCCCCAAACTTTTTGACCTCACGGAAAGGAGAAGGTAAGCCAAATAAGTTTGGGAACCACAGCTCTACACTGATATTGTTTGGAGCCCCTGGAGTAACACTGTTTATGGTCCTTAGACTGACATTATTTAAGGGCTTTAGGCCCCAATTAACCAAAATTAATCATTAAATGAACCCCTAGTCAGCAGTCCATAAAGACAATACATAAATCCGCACTGGAATTACCATTCATTTTTTGTCCATTATATGAAAAACTATTACGTCTTAACGTTATTTATGTCATATATAAACTATCATTATTTCTAATGATTTTAAAGTTATAAACAATTTGAATTAGTATATTTTATAATAACAAAAAAATGCATTTTTAAATTAAAATATTTTTTATTAATTGAACAATTTTTGAACCAAAGGGCTATCGACCTATTTGTAGAAATTGTCTAATATTTACGTAAGTTTGCATATTTGAATCCTGTAAAAAAATATTATTTCTGTGTCAGTGGGGCAATTACAAATTAAACCAATTTCTAAATTACACTTTTAATTATTCCAAACTCATAACAGCTTATTTTGTGCATGGTGTATCATTTGGTTCATGTTGTGTTTGTATCAACATAATTTTAATAATAACGAAAAAATCGTTGATAATTATTACAAACTTATCTCATTGATGAGTCAGTAGTTATAAGTATCTTTTATTCATCGTATATTCAAAGCAAATCATGTTTTCTAGAAAAATATAATAAACAAGCATACATTAATCTAGGTTTAAATACTCAGTTTATTTCATTGAGAAAATGCACCTAAACATGTAACAAAATACCATTATTTGACCTTCTTTTAAATATACTAATTATTTAGCTTAGCTTACGGAATGCTTAAATCTACATTCGATACTACTTTCATGAGTTACCTGAAAAATCTTTAGATTTAATTGAATACTACTCTAGTAGAATAGTAGAATACAGATCGTACAATATGATTTAGTCTCTTATGTTAGTTGTTATTCTTGTATATTAATATCAAATAATTGACTAAACAGGATTTAAGTCTTGAAATTGACCCATCATATATAAATTATACGAAAATATAGCTTCTGGACATTAAGTAAATTACTCTGCAATAAACTTCTAGTTGATTTAATCGCTTGATATTAATTTAACTAAAAAAACACGCATGCTTACTTGCGCAATCACAAATTCTGAATAATAATTAATTACTATACAAATTGTCATTAAATAACAATTAAATACTATTTATGTAATCATAATAGTTTTTAAATTTTGTTCCCTAGATTTCCAAAGAAAATACCCAAAAAATTAAATTTAATATAAAATTAATGAAGTTTCAAAATATATTTATCATTCTAACATTTACATTTGTTTATTACTTTGAAACGTTTAATCAAATATAAAGTTAAGTCAAGGTCACTATGTTTAATGTCTAAGTCTAATATTTGATGCTAAATGTTCTATAATTACTACTTTAACAAAATTGTATATTCAAATAAGTCAGATAATGGGAAATAGAATGTTATAACAAATATAAGTGTCTACCTAGGTAATAATCTATAAATAGCCAAGATGGATAAATAATTTTTGCTTGTTAATATATGCAACCAAAATGACAATTACATAAAACTTCATTAAAACTAAATAAATGTAATTTATATTTGAATATTAGATTTAGATAATATATAATTTATGTTGTTTTGTTATTTAAAATAATTAAGTGCTTTCTTCTCTAGATGTAATTGAATATATTGTATAGTTGGTTGCATCCAATCTAATTCAGCAGAATTTTTGTTAACAACATTTGTTATGAGATGAATATAATTAAAGTATATTTAATTTTAGGTAGATCTATAGATAAATGATGGGATTTTGAAGAGTGGTTTTTTAAATTTACAATTGTATGTACCCCTACTTTGGATATAGAAATGATGCTGTTTGACGTTACAGTGTCGCCACCTACGAACGCCACTGTTCGTACTGACGTACTGTGAAAGCGTTGCTATCCATGTTGTTCTCGGTTATGTGTTTTCATATAGTTTTATTCCAGTTTTATTTATCAGTAAATAAGTATTTTAATTAGACTTATAAGAACTAAAAACCTCTATCGGTTAGTTCGATAGTGGTTAGTGTTTTAAGCGTTGAAGAGGAGGCCCAGATAAATCTTTGGTTTTCGTGAACAGTTAAATGACGCGTACAACTGAAGATCATTTAGCTGTGTTTATTTACTTTTAACAATTACATCGAATACTGGGTAATCCAATACAGCAAGGATGGAAGGAAAGTCGCCCCGCGGGGGCAGTGGTAGCAAAACCAATAGTACTGAGGGCGATGTTGTGGCCAACGAAGAAATGGCGCCAAATGTGAATGGGAGCAATAAAGATGGTGGCACTAGCACTGGCACAGACTATGATAGTATAGAAGCGGATATCCGAGAAATGAATAGGGAACTATCACCAGGTCCTAGAACCAGAAAGAGAAAGGCTGCTGAAATGAAGACGGATGATGAATCTGAGGAAGCTGCCATTAAGAAGGAGCCGGAGAGTAAAGATGATGAAGGTAGCATTAACACAGATGCATCAACCGACAAAATAGAAGGTATATGTTATATATTTTTACTAATTAAGAGTCATTAAAATCATATGTTTAATCCCATCAAACAAAATGCTGTTGATTGCCATAGTAACCAGCAAACTAATATTTTCTTATTATTCCAGATGAATCTTCTTCCCCACTGAATGATATTGCTTCAGATTTGAGGGAAATTTCTGTACCTGAGAAACAAGTTTTTGGAAAAGGAAAAAGGGCTAGGGTACCAAATAAGAGATACAGTGATTTAAGTCTTAACAAGGTAACATTTGATTCACCAAAAGGTAAAGCCGAGAATGGGCAAGTTGCTGAAGTGAAAATTGAGAAAGAAGATGTGCCAGAACTGATTGATATAAAAAAGACAGTCCGGCGAAGTAAATCTACTTCAGTTGATAATCTAAATTATCTGAAACCATTCTCATATGGATGGAAACGCGAATTGGTGTATCGGTCAACAAATGATTCTTCTATGCGGCGCATGGGTGATATTTATTATTATACACCAACAGGCAAGAAAGTGAGGTCTATGAGAGAAGTTGCAGAGACCTTGCCAAAACACAAAGATTTAACTATTGGCGATTTCACCTTTACCAAGGAACCTTTGGGTATTGATGATCCTGAAAAAGAAATTATAAGAGATGCTAAGATTAAAACTGGTGCAACAAAGAAACATGTAAAAGTTGTATCTAAGCCAGCAGCCACATCAACACCAACAACAAAAGCAAAACCTGTAGTTGCTACATCATCAGCGAAATCTGTAAAATCTAAAACATCCTTCAAGGTAATTTCTTAATATTTAAAATCTACTTTAAAGTTGATTGTAATTTAATAAATTATTTCAGGTCAAGATGCCAAAGGCAATAGTGAAAACGAAGGAAAAGAAAGTTAAAGTTGAGCCAAAGAGTGAAGCAGCACCCAATGATGATATGGAAGTGGGCACTTATCCATCAAATTGGACACCAAAAAAGCAGAAAGTATCCAACAGGTGAGTTTTTAGTAAATCTTTTGTTTAACTGGAATGAACAATTGTATTGGAATTAGTCTTGTGCAAGGTGATTGTAGTATTTGTTTTATTTTTCAAATTATGTTTACTTTTAAAGTTTATCCATTCCATAATAAAAGAAATGTATGCAAATATCCTGTCCTCACCATACCAAATTGCAGCTTTACGACAGCAAATGTCAGCAGCAAACCGTGTGAACCATGTTCTATAAGATGCGAGGGACTTTTGGGTGTTATACCGACATTGCAATGTCGAAAATGTCTTTGTTTATTTCACAACGAATGCGTGGGACTTGCCTCGCATATTAGTGTGCAAGAGTACATGTGTAAGGTATAGTTAGACAAAAGCTCAATAATCGCTCAAGAGTAATTTAACTCATTTGTGTTCTGCAGAATTGTCAACTGGAACAAGACCCAAAAGTAGGTGCAGCATCTCTTATGACCCCCTTACCTCCATTAACCCCTGCAAACACTTTGAAACCAGTGCAAACTAATGCTTTACCTAAATTACAAAGAATACCTAAACCTAATGAAGTTCCACTCAAAGACATTCCTCTTCCAGAACTGCCTAAACTAACTCCTAAACCAGGCATTGTTCCAGTGCAAGAAAATAAAAGTATATTAGGCTCTGTGACAACTTGGTTTCCACCAAGTTCAACAATACAACTTGACAATAATGATAATAATCAAGAAAATGTACCGCAAGAACCTCCAAGGCCTCAATTAGTTGAATTTGTTGGTAACAAAAAATATCTCATAGTTCCCAGACATAATATTCTGTCTGTTGCACCGCTTGTTCCAAAAACACCATTAGAAAATGTTAAAACTGAACCAAAATCACCCAATAAATCTATGGAAACTATGGAACCTTCAATCCCTTCCCAAACAGCTGCACCAGACCACCAGGAACCTATTGAAGAAGCCAAACTGCAGCAACTCCCAACGCCAAATGAAGAGTGAGTTTTGATTTCCATTATTTACTATCTAATTTCGTTTTTATATTTGCAGGCTTTTATTTTTTTACGAACCTTACATTCCTTAGCACCAAAATTATCCAAGCCCAATACGTATTCCAATACATTGTTTGTTGCATAAAAAAAGTTATTATTTCTTTATAATTTATTTTGACAATGACTCCCATTTAGTATTTCATTAGCTTTTCGATATTTTTTTCTTATTTATTCATCGTTGTTTCAGACGATCAGATGCTACAACCACGCGAAGTGCTACTAAGTTAAGACAACCTCCGGCTTTACCAGAAACTGAAAGTAAAGTTGCGGAATCTGCCAAATTTATGGATACTTATTTGCAAAATCTAGCGTACGGCTATAAGACTTTGCTATATGTATTCCAGTATTTGAAAGTCCAAGATTTGTTGCGTGCTGGTTGCGTATGTACAATGTGGAGAGATGTCGCGAGACATCCTTTACTCTGGAAAACAGTTCGCATGAAAAATTCGCAAATTCATAGTTTCGATGGATTCGCAAACGCACTCAAAGAGCACAACACAGCTCATTTAGATCTCCGAAAAATGCTTTTACCACCTGGTGCAGGCGATGAAATGTGGCCAGAATTTACAAATGCTCTTAGAAAAGTTGATACTCTCAGGAAAATTGAACTGTGCAGGTGTTCGGCTGAAGCCATTGAAACCTTGGCAGTAACAAATCCCAACTTGGAAGTTATCAATGCAGTCACAATTAAATGCGAAAGTATGAGCTTTAGTGCTTTCAATAATTTAAAGAACTTGACGGATTTGCGATTAAAATCAACCGCGGGTTTAGCGATAACTGGAGGTGTAACTGCGTTGGGTGAATTGACTCGGTTAAAATATCTTTCACTTACATCTATCAAAGAATTGAATAAAGCCAATATCGAGGTGTTGGAAAATCTAGTGAATTTGGAAGTTCTGGAAATCGGTGAGTGCTCCGATTTTCCATCGACTTTCGGTACCCAAGTTTTGACGAAGTTAACAAAATTGGAGAAGCTTCGTTTAGAAAAAGGACAAGGCGAATGTCATACGTTTGAAATGTTGAATGCGCTTAAATCTTTGAATTCATTGAGTCAACTTGAACTGGTTAACTTCGATATTAAGGCTGGATTCGATAAAGCCTTAGGTGGTTGTGTTAATTTGAAGAAATTATTAATTATACCCACATACATCTCACAGTCGGCAACTACTAATCGCATGGTACTGGGCGGTGTTCTTTTGCTTCAAAAAACATTGCAACATTTCGTCTGGGGTGTGACTTTGGAACTGTTAAGAGTTACGGAACTGTTCGTTGATCAGTGCGAGCAACCCGATAAGGAATCGAAGGATAAAACTTTGAACACCGGAGATAGCATTCCAGTGTTGAAACCGGTACCGTTTCATGGAATTTCTCAACCCGAGATTCCGCCATCGTCTGATTCACCTCAAGTTGAGATCTTACCATTACCAAATCTACAGAAGCTACTACTGCAAAATTTACCAACAACGCGAGTACGAATTTTAAAAATTCCCTTCCATGCGACATGGCGACAAAGCATTACGGACAGTGTAAATTATTGACTTGAAAAAATATTATATAATAGATATAAGTGTATTATTTGTTGAAAATAAAATTAGTCTATATAGATTATATCATTTTTAAAAATATTTCTTTTTTTTTCTCTTTCTTTTTTTTGTTTCTTAGAGTTTTAAGTTTGTGTTCTTTTTTTTTTGAGAAGCTGACACAGTTTGTAAATGTTTAAATAAATATTTTATTTATATAAAGAGCCTAAACAATGATGGCAATATGTTTTCATAAAATGTTAAATATGTTTTCATTTTTTTTTATATAAGATGTTCGAAGAATGAATGTAAATTTAAAAAAATAAAACTTTTCGATAATAAATATTTTATGATATTACAAATTCAAAATATATTTTTATTTCAATGTCATGAGTTCCTTACTTTTTCGTAATAATTTTTCTTTGAAAATAATGGTTTTTCAAATAAAAATTGGATGGTTTAAATGAATTGAATAAAGGTAGGAAAATACACATATTAAGTTTATTCGTAGTAAATAATTTGTTTGAACATTAATTTAATTGATAAAGAAAATCATACTTATCACAACCTTATTTATATGAAGACCCACATTTATAAAATAAATATATACATTCTATTGTTATTGAAACACACAGATTTGCAGTGATGAAGTTGATACCTGTTCAAGTTCATGATTTCGAATATTCTTATTTTATAAGCAGAAACTTAATACTAATAAATTGGAAAACAACATAAATAAAATATGATATTTTGAGCATCGTTAACCACTCGAGTTTAATTGATTCTATTTAATAGTTACTTATTTTATTATGGTATATCAATGTCAACAGGACTTCTACATAAAATAGTCGTGGTTGAAATGATCGTGATCAGAAAGAAGATGCACAAAAGCATTCTGTCGAGGATAATTGATGTTTGTTTCCATTCCATTTCAATGAGTTCCCGTCTCTCCTGTTCCGTAAGTCTCAATTCGTTGCGATCTATACTCGTGTGCACTTTATTCAAGATCCTTATTATTTGATTTTCGAATGCATCTGCGAATTAAAACAACACTAGATTCAATAGAAATCAACGCATCCTGCGCGAATAATATTTACCTAAATTCTCCGTTCGATGTCTTGGTAGGAATCGGGGGGATCTCTGCCTTTGCTGCATGTAATATCCATCCTCTCGAGGAAACTTATCAGGCCATGGCCATGGGCTATCCAGTCGGTTTCCGGTCTGAGGATTTATTTCCTGAAAGAAGCTCGTGATAATGCCATGCAAATTACGTTTTTTTCACTGTGCGCCATTCAATTTGTCTAACTTATCACAAAATCTCGAATTCGTTTCCATCTGATAATTTCAGTAATGCGCCCTTGTTTTCTATTATAATTTCATTACATTTTTCACGCTCATTTGAACTTATAATGAACTAAATTAAGCCAGTATAAACCAGTCCAACTTCAAACTAATTGCAACAATATGAAAAAATATTCAACATTACTTAACAATTTTCAAACAAACTTTCGATTTAAATATTTCATTCAAAATTTATTTTTTTTATATTTTAAATATTAATGTTACTAACTAATTGTTATTGATCGAATTGACTTTTTTTTATAACTAACTCAGTTCAATAAATTAAACCGTCAACAGTGAAACATTCTAACTTTCGAATATTGCAATATTATAAAAATTGTGTATAATTTCAAAACAGATTTCTCTGCGATAATTAATTTGATTTTTCTAGAAATTTTTCAAAAGACTCGAACATTAAATATTTGAGTTTCGTATTGATCCAAGGAAACTCGAAACTCTTTCTCCATTTAATTACAAACACAAAGTATATATCAAACAGAAAGTATATATTTGCTTTGTATCTACTTTATGTTTTGTGGATTAAATCACTAAGCATACAGTTACAAGCGCATAGCAATGATTATGACAATTTAAAAGAAATTGTGTTTGAGTTTTGGAAGAGTGTTCAAGCGTAACGATATTTCCAAACGATCTGCACAAACTCGTTAAGGATTTCGGTAATTGAAGCGGCGGCGGCAACTTTGATTTTAATTTGTTTTTGCGGTTGCAATGGCTCAAATTAATTAACGCTGAAAATGATTCCATTTGAGCGGAATTATTGTTTTTGGTTTCGGATGTTTTGCAATTGGATGTTTTTATGAAAATAATAATCGAATTAATATAATTATTGACATGATATAAGTACAATGGAACCTAGCTTAACGAGTTTAATCCGTTCCAAAATTTCCGGATTTTTACTCGTATGAAACATATTAAAAAATACACACAAGTTATAAAAATGAAGGCGCGCAATCTTCTCATCGTCACTCGTCATGCAAAACGTCGCTCGTTAAGCCAATCATTTTGCTCGTTAAGCGAGGTTCGACTGTACTATGTAATTATGGAAATAGATAATTTAATTAATTAATTGCTTTGTGAATGAACTTACTTTCGTGCTTCGAGCGTTCTGCATGCCTTGGGACATCTCGAAGCGCATGAAGATGAGCTTGGACATCCTCTCAAGGACAACTGTACGGACGATGTTGGGGACAGCGGCTCCTCGTACTCCTCGATGATAGATGTTGAGTGTGACCACAGATAGACCCGAAGCAAAGGTAACAAGACATATGCTCGTTCCATAATACAGACCTGCAAAATGAGAACGATCAAATTGTTTATTGTGCATGTCGTGCCAATATTTTATGGTTTCCGATGGGATAGAAAATCAGGGAATAAACGTCAAGAAGACGGAATATACGATGTGGCATTGTACCTGGTTACAAATCTGAATCGATTGGATGTTAAAAATTTAAAAGAATTGCCGAGCGTAACATATTTTGTGCGCAAAATATGCGTTCAAAAAGCAATGAGCATTGGACCCTATCCGAATTACATTCAACTCGATTCATGCGAACTCTCCATCCACTGGGATTATTATTAATCCACGATTAATATGATAGAATTATCTCATGCAGAATTTATGATTTGTCATATTGTGTATTTATCAGGTCGAGGCACCTAAATCTACTATTTTTTTTAAATAAACCAGTTTTTGTTATCATGTTATCAACTTGAAATAGACAAATTTGGAAAAAATAAAAAAAAATATATAAATTGATTCATGTGATAACCAAAATAAGGTGTTACATAAAGAGTTGCATTAGTATGTAATTATGATAATAAACAAAGTTTTTATGGTTTCAAGAATTTAAGCTTAAACGCTAAAGAAATAAAACCTGAATTACGTTGATTTTATGGTAAATTTTCTTCTTCATATGCAACAGTTGCAAATTAGTTCTTTGTATTTAAATACGGTATTAAAAGGACTCAAATATTTAAAGAACGATTAGTAGAATCTTCAAAATCCTTGATTAAAGTAACAAAAAACAAAAGTATGTTCTTTAACAATTTATTAAACAATTTATTGAGATGATCTTGTTTCGGAATATTTAGGAATATGTTAGGACAATAATGTTCTAGTTTTACTCGAAGGAATTGATCTTGATAACTAAATAATTTATGTTTCATTTATCATATTAAGAAACCGCACATAAAAGAAGATTTTGGAATTCATATTTTCGTACTTTTATGAATATAATTATGATATCTTTATTATGTATTAATATGAGAATTAAACTATTAGATAAATAGTAGTATTAGTTTATTATGTATTAGATTAAACGTATCAAACTAAGATCGTGACCACAAATTAGCTTAAATTCATAAAATGTATTTAAGTTTTTTTATAAACATGTATACTTATTGATATATTTGTTTCTGTGCTATGTTAGAATATTTTTATAACTAAAGCATTCTTATGTTTCTACAATATAAACATGATGGGAATAACGTGTATTTATTGAAATGATATTAAAATAAAGTTTATACTCCTAGACAGGTATATTCCATTCTGAAAATGTAAAAAATGTAGAATAAAAAGATGCAAAAGATGCAAAAGTTTCTGCCTAAAAAAGTTTAATACCTCCGGAGCAGGGAACGGCTCTGTATTGTAACTTTCTTTTCTCCAAGCTACTATTGAAATCCATCCATTAGATGTATGTAAATTGATGCAGAACAGAAGAGCGCCATTTACTGAGATAGGATCGTTCCAGTTTGTTGCGATTCAATCAGAATTTGTACCTACATGTTGCGGCTTTATGTGGAAAAGGGAACCCCAATATCTGAGTCGATTAAGTTGTCCAGAGGCATTCGAGAACCGTAATTCGCCACACAATCTTTATTAGCGCTGCACAGATAAGACCCTATACCAAAAAGGTTCAAACCCACCACCACACCTTCCCAATAACTGTTTATAAAATTCGCATCCAATTTTCCAAACTTTCCGTGTATTGTTGTTAAGCTCTCATAAAATATTAGTGAAGGTGTGAGAATGGGATGAAGGTTTCTCTTGTTAAGTGATTGGAATATAGAATGCATTCATGAAGTTTATTATACACGTAAAAGGCTTTCATGAAAAATTCATTATTTCAGATTATAATAATTCATGCTCTTGAATCCAAAATGAACATAATCCTACAAAAAAATCCTTTGTTTAGATTGTTTATGAGAGTGTTTCGTTAATAATTAATCTTACAATCTGAATTCATAAAGCGCTCTGTATTGAACGTATTATTTGTAAGTGAGCGTACAACTTTTACTTAAGATTTCCACGAGTGATGAATGGAAAATCGATGGAACGTATGTTTCGCGAAAATCGGTCAAAGTCGTATCACTAATTAAGAGTACAGTAACCATTTAAACTGTTGCTCGACGTTGGCAGCTAAATCTCGCTGCATTTCGATATATTTCACCTTCAAGGTAACATTTTTAATTTGTTATTGCATCGCACCACTTCTAGAAGTATACACTATAAAATAACCATTTCTGAGTAATTGAATTCAATAACGTATTTTATATGGAAATAATTTTCAGTTATGCAAGAAATAATACGCAAGAATTCCAACGAAACAAACTACGAGATTATATTTAATAGAACCCAATTTTCATTCCATACTAATTGATTGATATTAATTCATTGATTGATACACATACAAATTGTGTTGAAAACTAACAATATTCTAATTGGTATTTGAAAAAATGTGAAAAATTTCTTAAGAATCGATTTTTGTACGGAAAAATTGAATACAAATAGATGCATTTCTTTTTGATACATTGTTACAGAGTTTTAAACTATAGTTTAGTTTATAACTCGTGAATCAAATTTGAAATGAATTATTTGAATCTCTTTGATCTTACTTTCAATATGTATCTTCTTCGAACGATACAAAGAATGATGTTATCGAAACTGCCTGAAGGACAATATCGATCGTCGAAGTAAACCAGCTTGGAAATGGCGGATCAAGTGTCCGCATGGGGTGCACCATTAAGGGGGCACAAGCCCTCATAGCTATTTCTAAAACTGCCAATCATTTTCTTATCGAAAACAATAGGGGACGAAAAAAAGAAAATCCGAAACACAACAGTTCGTGATATATCGACGATTTAAAAATATACTCTTACATCAAGTAAATCTATCAATCATCATAAACATATTGTATGCAAAGACAATAAACGTGCAATAGTTTTTTTTTGACACAATAAAATCTAAAGTAATTTATTTGAATAATATTTATATGATAAATACAAATACAAATTAGTTGTACAAATGCTTTTAAACTATTCCACATCTAGTATACATTTATTGTAAATCTCAAGACGCAGATGGATGGTATTGTGTAATGTACAATGATGGCACGCAACTCGGTTATTACATATTAGAGCAGTAACAGCGATTTAGATTTGACAGAAGATGAGCGTTTTGGAGATTGTGTAACTGATGTACGGGGATCGAGATAAGCCAAATAATGTAAGGATTTCCAGAGCACAAAATTAGAACAATTAATTACAAAATTACTTCTATGTAATGACCAAAATTTTTTACTGTTCAATAATTATAAAATATATATAGAAAATTGGTATTTAAAATAGTAGTTTATAACTACTACACTTCTAAAGAAATTTGTGTAGTTATCAAATGAATATGATTTTATACTTTTCACTTGTCTTTCAAATTTAAATTAATTATCCAGTTTTTACTTAACAAACGAAGAATTGAAACAAAAGAATACATTTTGTATAGTCCATACAAAGAGCACAAAAGCGCAATCAATCTTCCATTATTAATTAATTATCATTGAATATACAGTTCAATAAACCAAACACAGGCTTCTTATTATTCATTGTTCGAATAATCAATTGTTTCCAGTATTTTACAGAAAAACTGAAAATCTGTTGCCGAGGATAATTATCGAATTGAAACTGTATTGTTGAGTGCGAATGAGGCAATATAAAAGCAGTTAGGTAAACTCACTTATGAGGGGTGTTTTTTCCGTTGGCGGCAGGGTCTCCCTTATAGTCATTAAGAAGACGGTCATAGAAAGCAGGGCACTTATGCCGAGAGTCACTTTTTCCCCGGATTCGGAAGGGACGTAGAAAACGAGGAGCGCTGCAAAAGTTAAAACAACACGAAACGAAGAAGTTAATCCTAGTTTTAAAAAACACTGGAACTTTCCCCCAAACGCAATTACAAGTGTGGCTCAAGGAAACGAATCAAACAAATGCAAAGAGTATTACGCAAGTTGCTAATTGCATTTCCTACATACAATATATATATATTCTTACCTATACAATTGATAAGGACGCATGGTAGGATCAGGTTGAACACGTAGAACATGGGTCTTCTCCTTAATTTTATAGTATACGTTATGTCTGGATAGGGTTCGAGGCAGCACGAATAGAACTCGACGTGTTTTTCTGGGTAGAAGTTCAGCAGATCGAACTCTCCGTTGGGTTGATAGTTGCTCATATCACCCTCTTCCGTTTGCTTCGCAAGTTCCACCTGCAAAACAATGCATACAGCATTAGGAGCAGAAACTATATTCGTACATAATAATTCAAAGTTTCCAATTTCCCATATTTCGCGCTCCTCGATCACGAAAAACAGGGCCTCGTTTTGCATTCAACTAAGCGAATCAATACATTTAACGCAAACTTCAAATAAACCGCAAATCATTTCTTAGATTTATGGTTTCCGAATCCTGAATTTAAGCATAAAACATTTCGCACCGGATTCAATTAATTACATAAACACGATTAGAATTGAACACATTATTCATATTATAATAAATTTAATAGTGAATTATATAATATGTCCTTTATTTCAAATTCAATATAAGTAACTTTTAATTGAAAACTTTCCTTTTTTTAAATAACAATTGAATTAATCTACTTCGTTATACTTTCAGGACAATCGCTTTCTGGAAACGCTTTTGACAGAATGCAAATAAATGTCCTTATTTTATCAACTGTGACTTCATCTTTGGATATTGCAGTGAAGATGCTGTATTAAATAATTTATGTAAATTGATGGAGGAAAGAGGAGGATTCAAGTCCGATATCGAGCGTATTTATATTTAAATATTTCCAATCTATGGGGACACAAAAGCAGCGTAAAAAACTATTAAAAACTTCTTAAGAACTGAAGGCTGCAGGAACACAAACTGTGTTGGAAAAACTTTTCAGGAGCAGACAAACACGGAGAAACTTTAGTGAGGTAAGAGACTTCTCGTTTTTTTTCTTCTTTGCTTAAATACATTATTTTGATCGCATATTTTTCTATGCATTTCCAATTGTGTTATCAATAAACAAGAGTTAAAATAACTTCCATTAATATAAGTATTTTAAAGAAAATATTTAGAACAATTTGTTATAAAGAATTGTCACATTAAAAGTATTTGATTTTAGAATCACTTTTAAATAAAAAATGTAAGGTAATAATAAAATTTTACTTATTTGTTGTAAAGTTAATTATTGAAAATTTAATAAGTTGCTAAATTATACAATAATAACTATTTATTAATTAAAACTTAGTTTGAATTTGTAAGGTTTTGCGTTACACAAGAAATGTAATAATACGATTCTCGCTGAGAAGATGGAATTGCTTTTCTCATAAGTAAGAGTTTTGCACGAACTAAATTTATGTAGTTACAAATTAGGTAATATATATGTGGAAATGTACTCCAAATGAAATAAATTTTAGCTTCTACAAATCTAAAATTAAATACATCAATACCTCGTATAGTGCGGGGTTGCCAATATTTAAAACTAATCAAATGTTAAATATAAAAATAATCTGCAAAACCGGACTGATCGAAGCCGCACTATGCGAAATAATTCCAATTAATATTTAGATTTTTATAGTAAGAGATTTTCAGTTATGAAAAGAAATATAAAAGTAATTAATTAAGACTGATTCATTCTGTATGCTATTGCACCGAGGATATAGTTAATTGCTGTTGCAGCTCTATCTTGCAATTAACGTAATCAGATTAGACGTCATTTTGGAAATTGTATTGTGGAGATTTTCGCAATAAAAATGTGATCGGCATCTGCCCGTATTGATCCGAAATCAAATTATGTAGTCTGATGATGGTACAATTTCCTAAATATGCCATTTTGCATGTTGTCATAACATTATACAAAATATTATTATCACGGAACATTTGCAGTTCCATGCCATTAACTTCAAGGGAGACGTCGGTAAATGTTGACTGTATCTCTGAAATTTCTAAACACGATTAGTATGTGTGTACGAGTGGAAGAAGGCACCGGGGAATCAAGTTGGTTTGTTAGAATTCCCAAGAGGAAAACATGTTTCGATAAAATATACAACGGTGTTTCATTTGCTTCGTGGATTCAACCTAACATGGTTTAATAATGTTTTTATTTGTTTGATATCACATATTCATATAAATTCTAATCGCAAAATTACATTTTTTGTACGTTATTGATGATATGGATTTATCGAAAACAGAAAATTAAAAATTGAACAATTAAATATGAACAGATATAGTGTGCAAGAACGACAAAGACAAGTTTAAAATTGTGGATGAGATGCATGATATATTTATATTTGTATCATGGATGAGGTGTATATGTTTCCGGATAACACCAGTCTAATGCACAGTGATAAAGATGGATCAAAATTAGAGGAATCATTGATCATATGGTTACATATCACCACTGCAGTAATTAGTCAACAACGGACGATATTCAAATAAACTTTAAAATAAGAAATTATGAATATTTCTACTATTAAGAAAACAGAAGACGAAACATGATATATGTATTTTCTTAACTAATTTATTTCTGTAGACTTTTGTAATGATTTAATAGTATGTTGATATTTTGCTTTGTCTGGCTATTTCAATAAACGTTATTATTCTAACAACTTGCAACACAAATTGCAGCAATTATCGGTGTTATATTTAGAAAAAAAATAATTACATCTAGAATTATTACTCATGTAAATTTGTTTCATAATATATTTACGTTAACATAAATAATGAATGGAAAAAATAACATAACAATAACAATTTAAAAACATAAGTAATAAACACTTTATAAATAATACTATTATTTTTAAAACTATATAATAAGTAGAGTTAATTGCAGATCATAGTTTATTTTTATACTGATTTATTAATTGTCGATTTCTTAAACAACACAATTCTTTAGTATCCAGAAATTTCAGTTATTAGTTTAAAGGTGATTGTTTGTCCTTTTTGCTCTCTTTCAATTAATTTATAAGGAGTATTTGCACTTGATACTAATCGCTGAACAATAACGCATCTTCCTAATACAAGATCATTTTCAGCAATTTCATTATTAAATATTCGGTTGTTAACATTTTCTCACTAGTAACTTTTCTAATGTCGTTTTCATATTCTTTGTTTCTAAATCTTCCAAAATCTGAAAAATTGACTGCATTTCAAAATTTCTAACATTCGATAAATACTAAACCTATAGTAGAACCAAAACTATAATTGTTTGGATGTTTATTAACAACTTCTGGCCATATTTTAAAATTATGGATTTGGTTATCAGATGTAAAGTTATATAATATAAATACATTTTGAATAAGATTTGGTGGCTGAATAAACATAAACTAATAATATATGTAAGAGTATTAATAACAGTAACTTCGTTAGCATCTGGGAAAATCTTTGTACAGCGAGAATGAGAAGTATCGAATTCATCAAAAGCTACGTTTCAAAGTTTTGGCGTACAGTGATGGACGTGCGAAATATTGTTTCTATACTGTTGAACATCCAGACTCACGTGCGTTATATAATAAATCTCATTTTGGCAGTAATTAGTTGCTGTGTATAAGGTGGAAGAGAGTCTAGCTATATATATATATATATATCTAGAAAGAAGGGAACATCTGTGCCCTATTCGGTTTCATATAAATCATCTCGCAATTCGGCTGTAATCCAACACAAAATTTAATTAATACCGAATAACTTTTATTTATCGAACGTGTTTTTAATAAACTTTCGATGGTGTTCGTCGGATCGGAGCGGCACACGTACAGTTAAACGCCATTAATGACAACATTTGCATTTAAAACGGGCATCGGCTCAAATCCAGTTTGCGGTCCTGGTAATTTGATGCACGGTTTCACAGTGAGCTACTGTATTCAGGCGTCGTGTTCGAGTGCGCTTCAGCTATTTCAGCGTTTCAGTGCCGTGTCAAGTTTGAAATCACTTAATATTTCCAAAGTTCCATACATACATACACACACAAACACGCCCACGCATAACATTCCCATTACAATTACAATACCTACACACGATGACAGCATTTTAATTATGTATGAGGGAAACATGAAAACAACCCCGATGGGCTTCTCACCATTCCACAGTTCGAAATAAACGCAATCTAAATATCTTTGAATGATGTTACACATCACGCAGATCAAACGGTCGCAACGACTTTTTTCACCATTCCAATGTGTATTATATAATATTATACAACATGCATCAAAAGATACAAATTTCAAAGCTGCTATTATTGTGGCTATAATTCTTTGATGTAATGCATTTGGAAATTCTCTTTACGCAGATCATTATTTACTTCTATATTCTGAATCTATTTTATTTAAAATATAAACTTGTATTATAGATTTTTTAAATGTATATAATTTTAATCGATAATCTGAAAATCCTAATAAAATCAAACAATTAATTGTTATAAAATATCAACAAATAATTAGTAAATTGTTAAATGAAATTAGGTCGGTCTTTCACGCAAGGAATAACCATTATTTAATTTGAATCACTGTTGTAAATTTTTGTTTGAAAATTATAGCAATACGTTTAAATAATTAATAGAAACCATATTGAAATCTGTATAGAAACACTTATGCCCTTTGGCCCAAATTAGGGCCTTTAAATATATGGAAATAAGTAAATATATAGAAATTTAGAATAAAAACATAAGGTATTATAAAATCAGTAAAACCTACTTCTGTATTCATTGAATAAAGAATGGGAAAATATAAAATGTTATCGCTCATTATTTATAATAAGTTTCTGATGCCATGAGCATTTTGATATTCCCTTTATGCAGTTGTTACAGATCATTATTCAGCTTGAATCACGATTATTTTTATTTCTTCTTCAAATATAAGCGTAAATTGTGGATTTAAATGCATATAGTTGAGTTGATATTCTATTTATCCGAGTACGTGCAAATAATAAATAGAAAAACACTTACATTTCTAGCTACCAGTTTCATCTAATGGAATCTTAAGGTAGCGGTTTCTCTCAAAAACAGTAAATACTCATATATAGCTATCGTGGAACAAACAGTGCTAATGCGAAATGAAATTGGGTCGAGTTTAACTATTAAAGCCATTTATGCTATTCTCTCTAAACTCCTAATGAATCAAATTAAACGATTTATCTAATTAGCGTTTTGTACTCTAAATCAAATTTACATTTAATATGATAAATGTATAAACAAAAATCGCATGTGAATTGTAAACACCCAATTATTTATACAAAACCGTACCTGAGAATTACAACCATACCAATTTATTACTGTAATACCTCGTATAGTCCGAATAATCGATTCAGCGAAAATCACAGACTAAATTGAAATATGTATAGTATTGCATAAAAATATACCGCAATTAAGATACTTGACTTTATAAAGCACATAATCTGATTTAAATATAAACATAAGTTTGTGTACAAATAAAAAAATAATGGCCTTTCCTACCTTTTGTACACTAATTTTTATATTTTTGTTCTTATATGAGATTTTATATTTTCAAATCTGATTATAGTGAATTTGGAATGATCGAAGCTAAACTATGCGTCTATGATCAAAATAATAAATTCTAAACAATTTGTACACAAAATTATTTATGTCAAGTCTCTTTTTGTAGTCCTCGATTAGTCCGGTTTCAAACATTGTGGGATATTAACGTAATTATACGCACTATGCAAGGCACTGAATCATTGAAATTGATTTGATTAATGTTATAAAATTGCTATTTAGTTGATGGTTCATGTATTTGCGAAACCAAAAACTGTAAGTATAATTCACTATATAACTGATTTTTGATGCGATTGCGGATATAGTAAAAGATTAATATATCGGAAGGAAGTGTCGTAAATTACACACGTATTTTTTTTTCTCTCTCTTTCTCGGTTGGCTGTAACAAAGTGGATTATGTTTCCTGGGAATTTTTCGGGGTAATCCTGCTGCCAGTTATTATTGTAGAGATGATTAATGAATTAGTTTTTGTATGAGTGCACACTCTTGCATTCCCATTTGCGACGCACCCAGATACTAAACGTATGTTACGTAGGGTTCGTAATTTCACAATTCTCACGCAAGAAAGCTTTGCTCTCTGAATGTCTCTTTCACGTGCCCAGAATTCCCTTTCCATTATATTATAAAACATTTCCCAGTGAAAAGGGTAGCACCTATAAGTAGGATCAACATCCCTCTAATTCCATATGAGAGATAAGAGGGGAATGTGTTGAGTAAAGTATTAACTTCAGGACGCATTACACCATCAGAAAGGAGTTACATTTGTCGAATTTTACATTTTTATTCATCGCAAAATATACATTTTATATATGATAACTATATATATATATATTAAATAATGCATATAATACTAAATCACGATTTATCATGGATACATGAATCGATAGTAGTGGAATTTGTATTTTTTAAGAGATTTTACTCTAAATTACCAACCGACCACGAGATTCTCTGATATATTAAAACAATTCTAGATTCTTTCTACATGTACTACAGCAATACATCGCAAAATGCGGTTTTCAGATTAATTGAACATTACTATAGTGCGGTTTTGAAAATTTCAAAAGAAACAAAATTTTACTAAATTAATAGCACACAAAATTATTTTTAAACATTATTTTACGGTTTAATTATATTCAGTTTTTAGATTAAGAGTACAATTGGCGGAACCGAATACCCGCAGTACTCAATGATATAGATTTATTTTTATACATAACATTCGTAATATGCGTTTTGAGTTATATAATTGTTTTAAAGCACCTTGATTAAGTTAATAATACCACATCTATATTCTCTTTACTCCATCTATGACACTTAACGTAACCTATG